>NC_043964.1:5021172-5080480 GCF_902148855.1 Sphaeramia orbicularis
TTATTGTCTGTCGTTCTTCCACTCTTCTGTCCTCCCTCTGCTCATCCGTCCATCTGCTGGTTCCGTCCTCAGAGCTGATCCCAGACCAGCAGGACCAGTATGAGTCTGTGTCAGATCTGCGGTCATATGGAGGCTCAGACACAAGCTCAGCCTATCCCATCCTCCTCCTCTGTTTACTTTACCTTCCCCTTCTTCCTCCTCCTCCTCCTCTGACGTTGACGTTGGAAGAGGTGGAGGCGTCAAATCAGAGCGGACGTTGGTCATTTCCAGCCTCAAATTGCCTGGCTCTCCTCTCTGACCTCCTCTTAACAGCCTCACTTCGACACAAACACACGAAAACAAGTGTGTTTACACGGGAACATGCGTGAAGGCGAACACACGGATACGCTGAGATGTGATTAAAGCGTTCAAACCCACCGGCTGGGTGATGCTAATGACCCGCCCACAGGTCACATGGGGTCAAAACACAGCAGGAAGCGACAAATTTAAGGGAATTAAGCAGCGCTGGTGCCCAATTAAAAACTAGTTTAATAAAAGTTAAAACAGGTTTGGTGACTTAAACTGGACCCACTGCGACTTTTATGGCACTTCCAAAATATTTCACTTTTCTTAAGTGATTTATTACAGTTTTATAATATTATTCTTTGTATTTTGTGTTTTTTCAGTTTAAGTCTTTCATTTTCCTATATTTAATTCAATGATTATGTAGATGTTCATTAAAGATCAGATTAAATCAAGTCAAAAACAGTGAAAGTTAAAGAAAAAGTGACTTTTTCAGTAAATATATATAACTAAATGTAAAAAGAAGTGTGTCCATCCACTGTCATTGATCCAACTCCATTGGTTTTACTGGTGAATCAATGTTGTAAAAGATGACAGTGTTTCCATGGTAACTATGGGGCCTCTAAACATCCAAATATGGTCATATCTGATGACCATAAAAAGATGTAGAACTGTATTTTACACTAATTATTGACATGTATTGATAGAATTAGTGGATCAACAGGTATTAAACAGTTTAGATCAGTAGATGGTTTGGGTTAAAGGTGGAGTCTTTGGGTCTTTAAGGGTTAAATAGAATTGAATTATTAATATATTCATTTACAGTTTATTTGACGTTCTTGTAAATAGATAAACTGAGAACAGAAATCATGTGTGAGGATCAGAACTGTGATGAATAATTTGTGACACATCAACAAAATGAGTCAGATTTACTAAAGGAATGCCAATTATTGAGGGTGTAATTCAGAAAAAAAACACCAAAGGAGGCGGATGAAACTGGAAAAATTATACACATATATTATATTATATTATATTATATTATATTATATTATATTATATTATATTACTAAGTTTATACTTCTTCCTACTCCTTTTCGACCATGCAAAATGGTATTTTGTTTTTGTCTTAATTTGCGTTTTGTTTTATTTTGTTTTTTTGCATGCTTGAAATAAATAAATAAATAAGTTTAGATAAGATAGAATGATAGTGGGAAAGAAGAGAAAATAGCAAAACAGTAATGGACATTTGCAGATACACATGGGAAAGTATTAGTAGAAACAAGTGACAAAGTAGTAAATAATAATAATGATAATAATAATAATAATAATAAAAACAACTGGTTCCAGGCACAACAAATCCCGCCCCTTGCATGTATTGTATTATGTCCCGCCCACTTCTATAGTTAGACTGATCTTCGTCCAGACCACAGGACTGGAACATAGAACAGAACCTGAACAACCTCACACATTCAACTGGGTTTTAAGTTTTAATAGAACATGTCACTAGTTGCTTTTCCATTGGACATCTGTGCAAAACTTTACCGATATTTACTAAATGTTGAAAAAACAGAAGTGCTTAACATCAGTTTTTTCTATGAAATCACAAATGCGATGATTTGTTTATTTATTATCGCAAGATGACACAACAAGTCATTCCATAAACATGGCGACGAATGTAAATATGGTGTTGAGTTACAGATATATTCATTATTATTATATATTACTCTTCTGTCTTGTACTAAATTAAAAATGGATCGGCTTTCCTGGTGTGTCCACACATACCGCCACATGTAACATATGTCAACATCTGTTTTTTTTTTTTTTTTAATTCACCTGACTCAATGTGAAAAAAGGTCTTTCCATTGCAGTTTTGCGTGATATACCATCTGTGCTACACCCGAAAAACCACCTCTTTCCAGCGCAAAAATTTTTAATAGAAAAATGAGACTTTTGGCAAAATTGTGGTTTTTTTTCCATTAGGGAAATTTTTATGCGCAAGTTATATTTGCACAATTTGAGGGTCAATGGAAAAGCGACTACTGACATACAGGGACACTGGAACTATTTTTAGTGTCGGACAGTCTTTATGAAGCCAAACTGGTACTTTTTCTAAATTTGTGCTGAGCGTTTCTGCGACATTATCTCAGGTTTTCCTGGATGACAGTGTCATCAGCGTACATTTGATACATTTGAATATGTACATTTAGGTAAATTTATATGAGAGATGTTTCCCCAGATACATTAGATTAAGTAAAAAAAAAAAGAATTCTGAGTGATGAGATCGTTGTTTTGTTGTTTTCCAGATCAATATGTTGAATGTTTGTTCATTTTGACTCATGACTTCGTGCTTCGACAGAATCTTGCTGGTTGAAATAATAGAAGATTGGACAAAATGAACAACAGCACAGAAAGAGAAAAAAAAACCAAAAACAGACAGACTGGCAGACTGTGTTCGCCATGTTTGACAGTTGGTCCGATCTTCCTGCTCTGTTTCCTGAATCAGTGTCTTGACAGAAATTCAACAAATTCATCCACCATCACCATAAAACTCCGCTGGGTTGAATCCGTCCCTTAACTTTCCTCTAAAACGGAATTCAGTTTAATCCAGGTCGGAATCAGCAGCGTTTTCGAATGTGCAAATGCAGTCATGTGTATGTGTAAGTTTTGTTCTTGTTTTTTTGTTTTCTTATGACTTCTTACTACCTGTTTTATTTCTAAGGACTAAGTAAGATTACTGGTGTTGTTGCATATTTGAAATAAACTAAACAAAAAAAAAAAGGTAGAAAGATCGCACTGTTTCTGAAAAGTCAGTTATCAGGAGGTATGAGCGTCACCGTTGACAACGGACGACGTTCACAGAAAATATGAAACAGGATTCACAACGGAACATAGATACTGTTAATGTTGTTGATATTCATAGATATACATACTGTTAATATTGTCTGTTCATATTGTATGCCTATTTTTATTTGATCCTACATTGTTTTCTACTTTTCAATTTTATGTTTTTTTTTTTTTAATTTATTTATTTATTTTTTTCTACTTTTTTAGTACTTTCTAATTTTTTTTTCACTCTATTCTTATTTCTGACGTATTAGTGTTTTTTTCTGTTCATACTGTTGCACTGATTAGAGTAGCACTGAACAGACAATGACAGCAAATTCTATTCTATTCTATTCTATTCTATTCTATTCTATTCTATTCTGTGTCTCTAATCTTGTCCATAACGTATTAAGACATTTTGCAGTTGATTCCGTGTCATTTCCAGGGAAATTTAAGAAAATGTGACATTATCGTGTTTTTAATGCGTCGTTCTGTATAAAAGCAGTAAAATTATCTGTAAAAACGTCTGGATGAACACACACCATGGAGTTGAATTTAAAGACGAGATGGGAAACAGAGTCTCATTTTGCATCCAGTTCACGGGAACAGAGCTCCGAATAAAAAAAAAAAAAAAAAAAAAAAAAAACCCTGAGTGTAAAACTGCACTTGTTCTGTAAAGGATTCACAAACATGTTTAAAAATGAGCAGAACTGAGTCAACGTAGAAAGAGTCGTTTAATTCAAATCCAGTCCCATATAAACATAAACCTTCTCAAATGTATAAGCCTCTGGATGCCTTCAGAGCAAACGTTTGACTGGTAGTGTACCTAAATATCCTGGGGGGGGGGTGTATAATGTATATGTAGTATTTCTCCCTCGTGGCGGCGGCCCCTCCATCTGTAAACGTCCAGACCTAAATGTGTCCGTTCTCATTCTGCCTTTTGTTTTCCACCTGTGTATGAGTGTATTACCGACTCTAAATCTGTTAACACACATTACAAAGACCAAACCAACCGTTTATATCCACTGCCCTCTGGGTAAGGCCCCGTCTCCATGGTTACAGGATCATGTTGACCAGTTAAAAAGGCTCCAAAATAATGGTTCCCCTGGAGGCAGAGACGTGGATTGGACCGGAGCCACGAGGCAGAACCGGGTGGACGGATGGACGGTGGACGTGGGTGCCGTCGAGTTACCGCGCTGACATTTCACCTCACGGGCGGCGTTCCCTTCGCCGCTCTGCCGTCTGTCACATGGCCCCGCGGAAACCGACTGCGCCGCTCGTATAACTTCATTACTTTTTAATGCGGCCGTAATTACTCCGGCATGTTGTAATTGGACAGAGATATGAGAACAATAAAGGATGTCAGGACAGAGAAGGGGGGTTTTAATCGGGGGTTAATGATATTTATTTTGCGCCGTGCTCTTTTCGGTCTGAGTCACGGCTGAGGCACGTGGGCTAAGTGTCGAATCTCCAGGGACGGCGGCGCTAGCGGCGGTGGTGGATTATCCCTCGCCGTTGTCGCCCAGGAGATGCTTTCGAGCCTCTTGTGTCGGTTTTGTCGTAGAAAGGTGACGCATTAACCTCAGATCCGATTAAGGGCTGTAACGGAGCCGGGTCGTGCCGGGGCCAAACGGTCGGATCAGGCCTGAACCTCCGTGACCCAAGTGTTTGGAACAGATAATGAACTTAGTTTTATCAGGTCTGGATGGTTCCCCCAGGGTCCAAACGGGGACAGAACAGGGTTCATGTTCTGGTACAGTCAGGTTTTTCACCTATAAGTAACAACAAAGACAAACTGTTTTCTTTGTTTTTGAAAAAAAAAAAAAAAAAAAGGAAACTTACTGTTTGAAAATGTTTGTTTTGATTCATTCATTAGCTCGCTGGCCGATAGAACATTAGCTATTGTGAAGGCGTCATCTTTGTCGTCGTTGTCGTCTTGGTTGTTGTCTTTGTCATCGTCTTTGTCGTCATCGTCTTTGTCGTCATCGTCTTTGTCGTCATCTTTGTCATCATCTTTGTCGTCATCATCGTCTTCATCATCGTCTTCGTTGTCGTCTTTGTCGTCATCTTTGTCGTTGTCTTTGTCATCGTCTTTGTCGTCATCATCTTTGTCATCATCTTCATCTTTGTCCTCGTCTTTGTCATCATCTTTGTCGTCGTCATTGTCTTCGTTGTCGTCTTTGTCATCATCTTTGTCATCGTTTTTGTCATCATCGTCATCTTCATCTTTGTCGTCATCTTTGCCGTCGTCATCTTCGTTGTTGTCTTCCTCGTCTTTGTTGTCATCTTTGTCGTCATCATCGTCTTGGTTGTCATCTTTGTCATTGTCTGTCGTCATCGTCTTCATCTTTGTCGTCATCTTCATCTTTGTCGTCGTCATTGTCTTCGTTGTTGTCTTCCTCGTCTTTGTAGTCGTCTTTGTCATCTTCTGCATCTCTGTTGTCGTCATCATCTTCATTAGTAATTCCTTCAAACATCTTCTCTGACAAAACTCATAACTTATAAACTTTTGTGCATCTTCCATGTGACAGTGTCTACAATGTTTGTTCACACTTTTGAAAAATTGAGAAAATAAATTTGAAAAAATAGATTTTTAAGTTTTTGACACATTTTTAAAAAATATTCTAAATGTCCCTTTTTCCTTCTACTGGTCCATATTTTGATGGTTTAGAACATGTAAATGGTTCCAGAGATCAGTCTAGTTCCTATTGATCACTGATAGAAGTCACAGACTGTGATTGGATGAGTTCAGTTCTCCTCCAGTGAAAGTCCCGCCCACTTCTACTGTTAGCTTGATCTGCATCCAGACCACAGAACTGGAACACAGAACAGAACCTGAACAACCGCACAAATTTAACATAGAACAGACGCTGACGTACAAGGACACTGGAACTGTTTTTCTATATAATAACCTATAAATAATGTCAACTCCAAGGTTTTCTCTGTTTTAGAGCGAAAAAGACAAATTTCAAATTACATGGTGAAAATATTTACATCTGAAGTTTTTTGTTTGTTTTTTTTTCAATACGTGCCAATACGCAAGATTATAGACGATTAATTTCCATCTTAATCCCTACATCTACAAACTATCCTTTAAAAATGGAAATGCGTAATAACTTATAAATAATGTCAACTCCAAACTTTTCTCTATATTTTAGAGTTCTAAAAAATATCGTAAAATTACATCATGGAAATGTTTACATCTACAACTTCTTTAAAAAAAACGCGTATAACATGAACAACTAGGAGCAAATTGAAATGTCTTCAGTAAAATAACTTCAATTTTAACAACATTCTGCCTCAGTTTATGATTTATTATAATTGATAGAGGATCAACAAATACACAAACGGACAAAATATTGGTACAACTGCTTCTATTTGAACACATTTCAGGTTCTTTCTACATAATCTTTAGAAGTTCAGTCCAGATTTGACATGTAAACCCATTATCCGTGCACACTAGAGGATTACTGTACATGTTATTATTCATGCGATCAGGTTCTGATGAAGTTCCTGTTCCCCCGACCATGTTCCGTCTACATGCACAGACCGAATTACACCCGTTCATCAATAATTCACGAGGGTTCATACACAGATCCGCCTGGTTTTGGTTGGAATTTAAGAACACACGTTTCCGTCCCAAACCTCAGACTTCTCAGTGATTCACGTGTTTATTCCGTTTGTAATTTCTGACTCGCTGCTGCATTTCCAAAATAATATCGATCAGCCCAGAGGGGAACGATAATTACATCCAGACCTGGTGTTTGTAAGAACCCGGCCCGCGGGGGGAACGGCTCATTCTGGGGGAACGTGTCCATGTTTTTGGTCGTGTAGTTGTTTTAGATATTCTGTGATTACTTAGTGGGTACAAGTGGGAAAATGAAAACCGTTTACTGGTGCTAATGAATTCTAAATGTCATTAATTTACACCAGAGTGTTCTTCAACAAAGACGGCGTGGTGATGAAGTGGTGAAGAAAAAAAAAAAAAAACAGACTGATGTTCCCTCCAAACAGAACCACAAAATGACACAAAAACAGCTCGGATTTAGAACATGAAGAACTGACCAGCAGATGGTACCAAGATCCCCAGTACCTGTGTTCTCCAATACCAGGTACCTGTGTTTACAAGTACCTGTGTTCTCCAGTACCTAGTACCTGTGTTCTCCAGTACCAGGTACCTGTGTTCTCCAGTACCTAGTACCTTTGTACTCCAACACCTAGTACGTATGTTCCAAAGGGCCTAGTACCTGTGTTCTCCAGTACCTAGTACCTTTGTTCTCCAGTACCAAGTACCTATGTTCCAAAGGGCCTAGTACCTGTGTTCTCCAGTACCTAGTACCTTTGTTCTCCAGTACCTAGTACCTTTGTACTCCAACACCTAGTACGTATGTTCCAAAGGGCCTAGTACCTGTGTTCTCCAGTACCTAGTACCTTTGTTCTCCAGTACCAAGTACCTATGTTCCAAAGAGCCTAGTACCTAGGTTCCCAGTACCTAGTGCCTATGCTCCCCAGTAGCTATTACCTATGTTCTCAGTACCTAGTACCAATGTTCCCAGTACCTGTGTTCCCCAGTACCTAGACCTATGTTCCCCAGTAACTAGTACCTATGTTTCCATTACCGATGTTCTCCAGTACCTCATACCTATGTTCCCCAGCACCTAGTGCCTGTGTTCCCCAGTACCTAGTACCTGTGTTTCTATTGCCTAGTACCTATGTTCCCAGTACCTAGTGCCTGTGTTCCCCAGTACCTAGTACCTGTGTTCTCCAGTGCCTACTACCTATGTTCTCCAACACCTAGTACTTGTGTTCCCAGTACCTAGTACCTGTGTTCCCAATACCTAGAACCTATGTTCCCCAATACCTAGTACCTGTGTTCCCCAGTACCTAGTACTTATGTTCCCTAGTACCTATGTTCCCCAGTGTCTAGTACTCATGTTTTCCAGTACCTAGTACCTAACATAAGTACCAGGGAACATAGGTACTGTAGAACCATCCTTTTCATCAGACTAATATCGCACCAACAGGAGTCAGATCATCTTTCTCATTGGTTCCAGTGACAGCCCTCGCATTTAATCCAATTAAAGCTCCAGAAGCGTGTCACCACACACACACACACACAAACACACACGTACACACACATACACACACACAAACACACACCCTCACACGCACACATACACACACACACACACCCTCACACGCACACGTACACACACACACACACATGCCTGTACACTCTTGGTCTTGGCGGTGACACAAACACTCACAGAGTCAATCAATCACACCTTTGTTCACACACACACACACACACACACACACACACACACACACTGGTTTCCATCCTCTTCCTCATCAGGATGAAGGTGTGAGCTCTGGTTTCTGTATTAGAACCGTTCCACCTCCACGCATGCGCCGGCTTTAACTGGTGGTAAAGAGGAAATTAATCTGCCCCCCCCCCCCCCCCCCCCCCCCCCCGCCGTCCAGGCAGGATATTAATGTGGAGCGTTCACCCATCTGTGTGCACCAGCAGCCCCGCCCATCACAACATATGCAAACCACAGGTGGAACCGATGAGGACGAGAACCCGCAAACCACCGGTGGAACCGATGAGGACGAGAACCTGCAAACCACAGGTGGAACCACAGGTGGAACCGATGAGGACGAGAACCTGCAAACCACCGGTGGAACCGATGAGGACGAGAACCTGCAAACCACCGGTGGAACCGATGAGGACGAGAACCCGCAAACCACCGGTGGAACCACAGGTGGAACCGATGAGGACGAGAACCTGCAAACCACAGGTGGAACCGATGAGGACAAGAACCTGCAAACCACCGGTGGAACCGATGAGGACGAGAACCCGCAAACCACCGGTGGAACCGATGAGGACGAGAACCCGCAAACCACCGGTGGAACCACAGGTGGAACCGATGAGGACGAGAACCTGTAAACCACAGGTGGAACCACACTAGAACCGATGAGGACGAGAACCTGTAAACCACAGGTGGAACCGATGAGGACGAGAACCCGCAAACCACAGGCGGAACCGATGAGGACGAGAACCCGCAAACCACAGGCGGAACCGATGAGGACGAGAACCCGCAAACCACAGGCGGAACCGATGAGGACGAGAACCCGCAAACCACAGGTGGAACCAATGAGGATGAGAACCCACAAACCACAGGTAGAACCACACTAGAACTGATGAGGACGAGAACCCCCAAACCACAGGTGGAACCGATGAGGACGAGAACCCGCAAACCACAGGTGGAACCGCACTGGAACTGAAGAGGATGAGAACCTATGTTTCCCAGTACCTATGTTCCCTGGTACTTATTTTTGCTGGTGCCTATGTCCCCTGGCACCTTGTACCTATGTTCCCAAGTACCTAGTACCCATGTTTTCTGGTATCTATGTTCTCCAGTACCTATTTTCCCTAGTACCTATGCTCCATAGTACCCATGTTCCCCAGTACTTAGCCACTAAGTACTGGGAAACCTATGTTCCCTAGTACCCATGTTCTCCAGTACCTCGTATCTATGTTCCCTAGAACCTATATTCCCCAGTGCCTATGTTCCCTAGTACCCATGTTCCCTGGTACATTTTTGCCAGTACTGCAGAACATAGGTACTAGATACTGGAGACAGACGCTAAGTGTGTGCAGGCATGTGAGCAGATGAGTGTGTGTGTGTGTGTGTGTGTGTGTGTGTGTGTGTGTGTGCGTGTGTGTGTGTGTGTGTGTGGTGACACGCTTCTGGAGCTTTAATTGGATTAAATGCGAGGGCTGTCACTGGAACCAATGAGAAAGATGATCTGCGTCCTATTGGTGCGATATTAGTCTGATGAAAATGATGGCGTTTTCCGATCTTTGCGGTATTGGCTGACGTTATCCAGAACCTAACTGGAGACGCAGGAACCGCAGAACTAATAGGACAGAATATAGGAGGGTGTCTTTGTTCAGTTTATTTAAAATGATGAGAAAATCTGTAAGTCCATCATCATCATCGTCTTCATCTTCATCACAGCAGGTTATTAAACACAGGAACATGACAGCTCGGGTTTCAGCCTGATGTGGAATTGAACATAATTAAAACCAAAGAACTGTTAGTTTTAGTGTGAGATGGATTTACGGGTGGGACAATTTATGAAATCTCACCCAAAACAATAATGACTAATGTTGGCGTGTGTTAATCAGCGAGACGACAATTATGTTTGGAGTAGACAATTAATGTAATGATCATTTTCTGAAGTGTGTACGCTGGAGAAATGTACGAGGATCTGACGAACGCTGTGACTGTTTACGACAGAGTGGTCTCATATGAGTCAGAAGAGAAGAGAAGAGAATGGAAGGTTTACTGTTGTTTAATCACCTTTAACCCTAAAAGACCTGAACAGCAACCACAGAGCAAATGAAAATGAGCAAAATACTAGAAAAATAAGGGAAAAATGAACCAAAAAACCTTGAAATGAGGCATAAAAGTGAATACATTTTTCTGAAGTGAAGAGAAAATTAGCAAAATACTCAAAAAATGAGGAGAATTCGCCATTTTATCCCATCCAGAACCATGTATTTGTTCTGTTAACCCTCAAAAACCAAAACCATCTACTGATCTGAACTGTGTGTTGTATCACAGTTTTGACAAATTTAGATTTTTTTTTTTTTTTTTTTTTTAAATTTTTGGCAAATTTGTGAAATATTAAAAATGTTCCTTTCCTTCTAATGGTTCATATTTGGATGCTTTTAATCATGTAAATGGTTACAGGTGTTAATATAGTTCCTATTGAGCACTGATAGAAGTCATATATGGACTTTCATTTGGGTTCATGACCTTTGACCTTACGTGACCTTGAAGGGCCAAACACAAGGTCACAAATGTCTAGATTTCAATGATCTTCTTCCCCGAAACTACTTTTCGTGTTCATTTTAAAGTTTATATGTAGCTTCCTTGGGACAGTGTCTCCAAAGATTGGCTACAGTTTTGACAAATTTTGATTTGTTTTTTTTTAATTTTGATGAATTTTTGAAATATTACAAATTTGCCTTTCCTTCTAATGGTCCATATTTTGATGGTTTATAACGTGGAAATGGTTCCAGATATCAATATAGTTCTTTGATCGTAGGGCTGTAAGAAAATATCGGTTCTGCAATATATTGCGATATTTCATTTCACAATATTGTATCGATATTAAAAAGTACTGCATTGATATTTTTAGGTATTTATTCAAATGCAGATATTGCGGAGGTTCATTTTAGTTTTTCTTTTTTGTTTATTTTTGATGTTGTGACATTAGTTCTGAATGAAAAGAATATGAATATTTGAACAGGATCTTCAGCTGTAATGTCTGTAAAACTATTTGTTTTAATAGAGGAACATTTTGTGATATAGCATTAGATCCTGTTGGGATCAAATAAAAATGTGTTTAGTATTTGTGCATTTTTCTGGAGTAATTCAATTTTTCCAGGAGATAATCTTTTAAAAAAAGAAACAAAACCAATAAAAAAATTACCTTTTAAACATTATCATGATATATTGTGATATGTATCGTATCGTGATCCTAGTATTGTGATTTGTATCATATCGCCAGATTCCTGCCGATACACAGCCCTGTTTGGTAGAAGTCATCTGTGGGTTCTAATTCTTGGTAGAAGTTGCCGGTGAACTTTGTTTCCCGTCGCTTTTATTTTCGTAAATATTTCCGCTCTACATTCGCATCGCAGACGGCGTCTTTAACGCCTCGTTTCTCCGGTGTGATTCAACTCCCCTGGTTATCACTTTGCAGTTGTGTGTTTGTCAGCTCACCGTTCAAGCGCTCGGCCATTAGTCCGCTGCCATTATAAATCTTCCCCCTTATTAGAACCAGCGAAGCTCAATAGGTGGAAATGCAGCCACTCACAAACACTCTATCAAAGCGCGGCTCTATCGATCGTCCTCTGCGCTCTCGTTCACCTGGACTCAGATGGATGGAGCGCCGGGTGTCAGTCGGTCGGCTGACTCACACGCCTCCGTTTGTGCCTCCTTACAGTCACTTCCTGCGGCGATGGCTTCGTTCAAATGTCAGAGTAAATGAGCTGGCCGGCCTGTGCTAGTGTGTGTGCTCATCAGGACACGTTCTGAGGCTGTTTGTTCCTCTGGTCTTCTACCTTCAGCCCTCACACACACACACACACACACACACACACACATATATGTCCACCCCATTCCTCCTCCACCTCCTGTGGCTCTCCAGGGGTCATTAGCTCGTTTATAGGTTTAATTAAAGCCCGGTTAATTATTTAGCCTCAGGAGCGAGCCGTCCCTGGCCTTTAGTTTGATCAGTGTGACTTGTTGAATGGAGATGAAAGACCTCGGCCAGACATCCGTTTGTCCACCAGCCTTTACTGAAGAACACACTGGAGCAACTTTCCCTTATAGGTACGAGTACTTTTAGAAAAACACAACTAGAGTTAAGCACATGTTCTGCACTGTAAAAAATACCTGTAATTTAGGCAAGGCAAGTTTATTTGTATCGTACATTTCAGCAACAAGGAAATTCAAGGTGCTTCACACATGAGACTGAAGTACGACGACAGGGAAAAAGAAACACATTTAAAACATTATAAAAGAAACATGTAAAAGGGGATGAAAAAAAGCAAGTAAGAAAACACAGAAAACCCAAAAATATAAAAACACACATTAAAGTAAGAGGTGCAGTGCAGAGTTTCAAAGGAGAATAGAACATTTAAAAAGTCTTTCTAAAGTTTAGTCAGCGGCAGCAGTGAACAGCGGAGTCTGGAACCTGGACTGAACAGAACTCAGACTCACACATCAGACCTGAGGTTTTCTGGTGGTTTGTTCCACATCTACGGAGCATAGAAACCGAACGCTGATCCTCTAGGTTTAGTTCTGACTTTGGGAACCCAGAGCAGACCGGCACCAGACCACCTGAGTGGTCCTGATGGTTCAGACTGGACTAGAAGGTCTCTGATGGATTTTGGGCCTAAACCATTCAGTGCTTTATATGCTAGCAGGAGAATTTAACAGAATTTTCACTGTTTATTTTACAGATTTTTCCTGCATTTTTAAGATACAGGAAAATATCAATGAAATGACAAAAATAAACTGTGATTTTACATGTCAAATGTAAAATAACATGAAAAAACTAACTGTGAATAACCAAAAAATTTAAATTTTTTAAAAGAATTTTTTCTTTTTTCACAGAAAAATACAGTTAAAATGCATTTGCAAATGTATCATAATTTCACAAATATTTCTTTCTATTTGTGAGATTAAACTGTTAATTTAAAGTTTATTACTGTAAAAAAAAAAAAAAAACAAAAAACGAGATAAAATTACTGACAATTTACCGTAAAAGAAGTATTTGTTCTGTAAGTTTAACCAGACTTGTTTATTAATTGACAAATATCTTGTGTAATTACAGGAGGTTTCACAACAAAAATGTTGAATAAATGTACTTTTGTGAATGTATAACATGTATAAGCACTGATAAACTGTCCAAATACAGTTTTTATCAGTGGATTGGACAACTGAGTCTCATTGGAAAAAATAAATAAATAAATAAATAAATAAATAAATAAATATATGTGTATATATGTGTATATATGTATATATGTGTGTATATATGTATATATGTGTGTATGTATGTATATATGTGTGTATGTATGTATGTATGTATATATGTATGTATGTATATATATATATATATATATATATATATGTAATTTGATTGTTTTAATACATGGAAATATTCTTTATTAAACATTAAAAGTCAAAAAAATATGCAAAATCTCATGTAAAGTTAGGGCAAAAAACTGTATTTTAATTATGGAAAATTACCGTATTTTTACAAAATGGTTATTTTCCGTTATTTAACAGTATTTTTTCGGCACCCTTGCTGCCAGGTTGCCAGGGGTTTTTTAAACATTTTTTTATTTTATTTTTTTTTTTACAATGTGGTCTACTATCTGTTTGGACGTATTTCATAAATGGGTGCTCCTATGAAACTGGGTTTATTTTTGGAATCTGACACTTTTCCACCTTTTTAGACCCCCCCCCCCCCCCCAAAAAAAAAAAAAAAAAAAAAATCAACAACAAAATCATGCCAACCATCTCAAGTCAATATTCCTAAATAATTTTAAACTTAAGGCACTTTTTTTTTTTTTTTTAAACAACCAGTAACTGTAGTTTATTTCCATGTTTTTACCTCCATAAGGGCATATGGGGGGGGGGGGGGCAGACCCCCGCTTAAATCTGCAGTGTATTCCACCAGGTCCACAGTGTAATTAAACCAGTGTGTGACCTCCCGTTCCCCGTCGTTGTCAGGTTGTACCACCTGTTAGTGGAACTTGTGTTGGTGCGTTCACTCAGATAAATGGTGGTGATCACATGAGCTCCGCGGTGGCGCTAATTACATTAGGCTGTAATTTATCTACATAATTCTGTTCCATGGAAGTGGGCTGAAACAGTCAGACGCCTGCGCTGTTCTGTACCTGAACATCCTGTACACAAGGTTTCCCATTAACTGGCTTCATCTGTGACATTAAACTGAATATGTTTGGTATTAGTGTGTTTACACGAACACAGTTCCTGATAATAGAAGATATACGTCCACATGACATTATAGAACAGCTTAGACTTGTGTCATATTTGTATAGAAGTGGTTCTGTTGTATGATTACACTTGATAAAAGGTAATTAAAAAGTTTCTACACAACAGTCGACAGCACTGATCACTGTCAAACATTTATTATTTAAGTGCATTAATGTTACAAACACTGATTTCACAAGAAACATAGAATTTACAGCACAAATATGTACAGAAAATCACACAGCCTGTGACTGCAGTTTATATTCATGTCATATGTCTTTATTCCACTGACGTAACAAAGGTGGTTTTTTGTATAGTTGAGTATTTTTTATAATTTTGTATATTGTCTATTTTTTTTTTTTTTTGTGCAGTTTGTGTGATATTTTTATATAGTCTTATTTATGAGAAAATGTTTGATGTTAAACAGAGTTTCATTTTTCCTGTAACAGTGACAATAAAGTTCTATTCTATTCTATTCTATTCTATTCTATTCTATTCTATTCTATTCTATTCTATTCTATTCTATTCTATTCTCCTGAATAGTACCAGTATTAGTCTTGTCCTCTTTTCTCTTCTCTTCTTTTCTCTCCTCTTCTTTCTCTCCTCTCCTCTGTCCTCTTCCTTTATTGACTCTAACTCTAACTCTTCTTCTCTGGTGTCAGGCCTGAAGGAAGGGGGCGGGCCGGTGGGCGGGGCTACTGGGCTTTTTAAACCAATTCCACATCTGTCAATTAAGGCTAGTGATTTGTGTCGGACAGGAATCACTCTGGCACTGCCACTACACACACACACACACACACACACACATGCACACACACACACACTCACACACACACACTCACACACACACACTCGCACACACTCACACACACACTCTCACACACACACTCACACTCACACACACACACACACTCTCACACACACACACTCCCACACTCACACACACACACTCACACACACTCTCACACACACACTCTCACACACACACACTCACACACACACACACACACACACACGCACACACACACACACCTACACTCACACTCACACTCACACACGCACACACTCACACTCACACACACTCTCACACACACACACACACACTCACACGCACACACACACACACACACTCACACACACACACTCACACACACACACTCACACACACACACACACACTCTCACACACACTCACACACACACACACACACTCTCACACACACACACTCACACACACTCACACTCACACACACACTCACACACACACACGCACACACACACACTCACACTCACACACACACACACTCACACACACACACACACTCATCCTCAGGGGACCCACAGAGTCATTGATTGGTCGAGCTGTTCGCCCTCAGACAGGTCGATAATGCTTGTGTTCTCCCGGCGCTGGGACCGGAGGGTGAGGCTGGGTAGACGCTCATTTGGCCGTTCCCATGGGAACCGCTCCCACTCCCACCGGATACGTCTCTTTTGAAGACCTCTGCTGGGGGTGTTTTTTTTTTTTTTTTCCTCAAAGTTTCTGTTTTGGAAGTTTCCTTAAATCAACCTTTGAGGACAGTTAATTTCATGTCAAACGATAAACGCCTTAATTGGCAGAAAAAAAAAAAAGAAAAAGAAAAGTGCGGTGCCCGGGTTAGGGGGTTATCTGGGTTATTATTGGTTCTTTGTCTTAAGACAGATGATAATGGAGCATGTGGGGGGGGGGGGTCGGTAAAATAATGAATTTTTCTTGATTAAAAATTCTCTGGGAGAGCTAGCGCCGAAACCCTATTGATTTCCATTAAAAGTAATCAAAGTGGTGGTGGTTCGAGATGGGTTTGAGTTTTTTTTCATTCTGGAAAAAAAGAAGTATTTGACTCGTGCTTTTTTGAAAAAAAAAAAAATAATAAAACACCAATGATGTACGTGTGAGAGCTGGAATCGTGGCGTTCATCAATCAAACCGCTAACGTTCTGAACCTTGAACTGCGGCCGAAGTATTGGCGGGATATCGCCGAAGCCGTGAAAAGCTCGGAAAAAAGTTTAGTGGGCCGTATCTTCTGTTCGGATTCATCAATCTTTAAAACCGATAGCAGTGAGATGGTGTGAGGCATGAATCCCCCCTCCGCCCCCCAGCACCGGCGCCGAATCGTTTCAACCATCAATCTGGCCTCCATTAGACTTATACTGTCTGCTCTGCGGTCGCGTCTTCTGGTTGGAGTTATGGGGTCGACGAGTAGCGAGGGAGGGGGGAGGGAGCAAGGGAGGGGGGAGGGGTGATAGAGACATGAAGGGGAGGCGGCAGCGGCAGAGATATGTTTGGTATTTAGCCACAGATCCATGAGGGATGGCTCTATCTGTCACTTCCTGCCCCTCACGGTGGTCGCCGCCGCTCGACCCATCCACGCCGCCGCCTCCTCGTAAAAGCTTCGCGGCCCTGTGTTCAGGTCATAAAACCGAATTAAAATATTAAATCTGTCAGGGCCTGTCCTCGTAAATAAAGCCATATATTACTCCTCCGACTATAAAAGTGAAAAAGGGTCGAGGCGTTTTTTACGACGGCGAGAGGAGCAAGCCGGTCACAAAAGGCCGTCACATCGCTGCCCCCCCCCCCATAGCTGCGGACGGAGCTAATTATCCAACGTGCAGAGTGGCGTACGGGCTAAGACCGCTGTCAAAATATTAGTGTGCGTAAGATACAAACACATGCATACAGGGTCTATATGAGTGTTTTTCAGCCTTGGGGTCCGGACCCCATGTGGGGTCGCCTGGAATTTCTAGTAACTGATAAAAAAATTAAAACTTACTAATAAAAATGTACAGTATATAGGCTAAATGTTGTCTAAAATTAATGTTTATTTGCAACATAGTATAGCAAACTACTACGTGATCAAAAACAAATTAATTTTCGCCAGAAAAAAAGTTTCTGTTCTGATGTCTGGGGTCTCCTGAAATTTGTGATGTTAAAATGGAGTCAGGAGCCAAAAAAAGGTTCGGAACCACTGTTCTGTATTATAAAAGCCAAATGGTATGTGTGTGTGTGTGTGTGTGTGTCCGGGGTATCACACTAAATCTGTACAGAGTTGACAGCTGCCGTTCGGCATAATTATGTATTCATACACAAGGAACAGACTCACGGAAACGGCAAGTTGATTGGACCAGTATTTTGGGAGATATTAGTCATATGTATGGAGTTAGTTTCATGTCAAAATGTGCATGAGATAGAAATGTGTGTATTTCAGTCCATAGTTATGTAAAAAAAAAAAAAAAAAAAGATATTTTTAAACTCTTGAATGAGTTCAGTTGTACATAAAATATATTGTATGTATTTTATCAAAATATGAAGGAAAAAGTTTTGACATCAAGAATTACAAACATGAAATGTAACTTTACGACTGTGCTTTCTCCGATATCATGAATACGAACTCACCACCGTGACTCTACTTTCAAAACTCCGTCCCCACTTCGCAGACATTATTTCTGGAGCAGAGGATCCACGGATTCCACACTTTTTTTTTTTTTTTTTTTTACAAAAAAAGTATGTTTATCTTATTTTGTTAGTTTTTCACTGAAGAGTTTACACATATTTATTTCATGCACAACTATATTTATTTTACATAACTATTTTTTGCACAACAATATTTGTTTCTTGCACAACTACATTAATGTTTTGTGCAACTATGTTTATTTTTTGCGCAATTATATTTTTTGCAGAACTCTATTTTTTGCACAACAATAGTTTTTGCACAACTGTATTTATTTTTTGCACAACTATATTTTTTTGCACAACTATATTTATTTTTGCATAACTCAATTTATTTTTTTTTGCTCAACTCTATTTTTTGCACAACTACATTTTTTTTGCACAACTATATTTTTTGCGCAACTATGTTTATTTTTTGCGCAACTATATTTATTTTTTGCACAACTATATTTACTTTTGCATAATTTTATTTTTTGCACAACTCTGTTTTTTGCGCAACTATATTTATTTTTGCACAACTATATTTTTTGCACAACTGTATTTGTTTTTTGCACAACTATATTTATTTTTTTGCACAACTATTTTTTTTTTGCACAACTCAGTTTATTATTTTTGCACAACCATATTTATTTTTTGCACAACTATATTTTTTGCACAGCTGTATTTATTTTTTGCACAGCTACAGGCTAATATGCATGTGTATCTGTTTAATGCGCATGAATATTTTTGGCAGCTTTCTTATCTCATAGGGGTGAGGAGAGTCCAACCCCCCCCCACCACTTACATACTCACCCAACGTGCCGAGCGACAGTGAGGAAAGTCCAGTCCATGCAGAACACATGGTTGAACCTGTGGGTATTCTGAACATGGAAAGAACGCAGTTCCATGTTCGCGTGGCCATAATGAAGGGCTTCTAATGTGTGAGCCGTCTGTCATAAAAATAATAATGTCACTTCATGAATGTTGACTGAACTGCGTCACGTCTGATGAAATTATTTCCTTTTCTTTACGGTGCCAATTATGTTGTTATTCTCATCAAACAATAACACATTACCGACAGAAATCAAATTAATTACTGATATAAAATCTGTTCCAATGAAGGTTAAGGGTTAGCTAAGAAAAAACAAACAGTCATTTTTACTTAATGGATCTATTATGTTCTTCTGTGAAGCTCTACATCTATACTGTACTGCGGTTTAATGATAATGAAAACTACAGATTGAATTTATCGTGAGCGTCAACACCAAACTGAGGACAAGAGCTGAAACTTAGCAAGTGGTAAAGTCGCACAAAGTGCAGCAAATTAGTTTCATGTTCTGTTTTATAAATGTGAAATTAACAAATGACTCCAGCTGAATATACATTATGGTAAACAAGCTAACTGAAGGCATTGTAAGGTGGAATGTGTGACGCAAGAACACGTTTTCTGCATCCATTGTAAACTTGAAAAAGGAGATTTTAAAGTGACAACAGGTTCAATGCAAATGTCTAAAATAAAGCATTTGCATAAAAACAAAACCTCTGTCTGCAGTTGTTCCAGTGGTGGAATACGACAGCGGAGTAGGGCCACAGAAGAAAAGATTTTAAGTGTTTTTTTTTTTGTTTTGGGTTTTTTTGGCGGGGGGGTTCAGGGTTTTGGGGTAATTTTTGGGTTGTTTTTAGGGTGATTTTAGGGTAATTTTTAAGTGGTTTTTGGGTTATTTTTGGGTGGTTCTTGGGTCAATTTTTGGAGGGGGGGTTGCAGGGTTTTTGGATAATTTGGGGGGTTTTAGGTGATTTTTGAGGGGATTTTTGGGTGGTTTATATGTGGCTTTTGGGTAGTTTTAGGGTGGTTTTTGGGTTGTTTTTAGGTGTTTTGTTTTTTTTTTTTTTTTTAGGTAATTTTGGGTTGTTTTTGGGTGGTTCTTGGGTAGGTTTTGGGGGAATTGGGGTAATTTTTGGGTTGTTTTTAGGGTGGTTTTGGGGGGATTTTTGTGTTGTTTATATGTGGTTTTTGGGTTGTTTTAAGATGGTTTTTTTTGGTGGTTTTTGGGTTGTTTTTAGAGTGGTTTCTGGGGGATTTTTGGGTGGTTTATATGTGGTTTTTTATGTCGTTTTTAGGGTGGTTTTCTGGTGTTTTTTGGGTTGTTTTTAGGTGGGTTTTTTTGAGGTAATTTTGGGTTGTGTTTGGGTGGTTCTTGGGTAAGTTTTGGGAGAATTGGGGGAATTTTGGGGTTGTTTTTAGGGTGGTTTTTCAGTGATCACAAAAGAACATGTAATATATTGGAGAAAGTTAAAGGTAGAACTTTTTAAATCATGGTCATGGATAAAAAGAAATAATAATAATAATAATGATGAGAGAAATTAAATCCAAACTATCTCTGAGTCGTTTTAGAAACAAACATAACAATTAAAACCAGACTAACCAATGCAATGATATTTATCCCATAATATAAAATTATATTCTGACATTAATCATTGTTTTGGATCCCAGACCCCTGTTAGAAAAGAAACACCTGAATTCAACGTGTCCACAGACTTTTGTCCATTTGTGTATGAGTTGGTCCAGAAAAGCGCTATAAAAATTCAATCCATTATTATTATTATTATTATTATGATGATGATGCTAATGAGGCTAATGATATGCTCCATTCCTGTGTTGTATATTTGTCCTTGGCCTCAGTTGCAGTTTGTCTTCATTTAAACTGTATTTTATTGAGTCCTGCTGCTCTAATACTCATTAACTCACCAGGTTTGTATTGATTTCCACCTGAAAATAGAAAACATTTACCCCACGGCCCAGTGTTTGGGATCAGCTTTGAAAGATCAGCCACCACTTACAAACCAGACCAGACCAAACCAAACCAGACCAGACCAAACCAGACCAGACCAAACCAAACCAGACCAGACCAAACCAAACCAGACCAGACCAAACCAAACCAGACCAAACCAAACCAGACCAGACCAAACCAGACCAGACCAGACCAGACCAGACCTTCAGAGGAGATGATTATATTGGAAATACAGGAGAGCTGACCCACCAGGGGGTTCAGGCGGTCTGGTCCACAGAACTGACCCACCAGGGGGTTCAGGGGGTCCGGTCCACAGAACTGACCCACCAGGGGGTTCAGGGGGTCCGGTCCACAGAACTGACCCACCAGGGGGTTCAGTGGGTCCCTTCCACAGTTGACCCCCCTCCCCCTGTGGTCCTTTAGATCAGAGCCATTAGCAGGAGCAGGTGGGGGGGGTGGGGGGGGTGGGGGTGTCCACCTGCCACTGGACAGCTGCTTCTGCATCCTCAGCTAATTGGCTGGCAGGTCGCCCGGGCAACGCAAGTGAGTGTGAGCCAGGAGGAAGACGAGCGAGGACATGGAGTGTCCTGGTATCCAGGACCCAAGATGAAAAGACACACACACACACACACACACACACACACACACACACACACACACACACACACGTTTACACATGCACATACTTTAACACTGAAACACTGATAATAATTTAGAGATTCTGGTTCCAGAATAGAATAGAATTGAGCAAAAAATAATAGAACAAAAAATAGAACAGAATAAAATAGAATGGAATAGAACATAGAATAGAATAAAAAAGGATAGATAGATAGATAGATAGATAGATAGATAGATAGATAGATAGATAGATAGATAGATAGATAGATAGATAGATAGATAGATAGATAGATAGATAGATAGATAGATAGATAGATAGATAGATAGATAGATAGATAGATAGATAGATAGTCAGTCAGTGTTGATTGTTCCATTTTTGACGTATTATTTTCACTTTGAGGTGTTGCTGTTTCTTTGGGTGTTCGTTTTCTCTTTTACTCGTACAACCTGGGGACCTCCACGGTTTAGAAAATCACCTCCATATCTGTGTTCTGGGCTGAATATCACCATCGTGTGTCTTTTTTTTACTTGCTCTTACTGACATTATCCCCACGTCTGAAGTCAGGACTCAGTATTTAATAGGATCCCACTCACAGATAACTGTTAAAGATGGAAAACGCTCCTGACTGTTGGCTGGTGGGATTATCTGAGCAGGTTCTGCTCTTCTGAAGGGGTTCAGTGTGGGTTTTAGGGCATATGCATGTTAGAGGCTCCAGGAATGTCCACGACGGCCTCCAGAGTTCTGCAGCAGAACACATGCAGATCCCACAGAGGGTTCTCCACACATGGACCTCTGTGTTTACTGATACGCTCTAGATACGTTCTGCTGTAGTTTAAATTACATACATGACAGATTTGAACAGGATCCAGATCCAGCCCCCCTCCTCCTTCCACATGAACACAGGTTACTCATGGAGCTCTAATCCTGTGTGGACGGACGGGCGGACGGACGGGGGGGGGGGGCTTTAGGTTTAATTCAACCTTTATTTAACCAGAAAAAAATGACTGGTTGAGATTAAAAGTCTGTTTTGTAAAAGCGAAGCAGCAGAAGATACAGACGATACAGATTTCATTCATTTATCCACAAAACACACATAGAACACTGAAGTGAGAACATACATATAGAAGAACATCAATGAACCAAAAGGTTCTACAAGTATAAAACAATGTTCCTGAAAAGGATCTCAAACCAGAACCAGATTCAGTTAGAAAAACATGGGAGTGTACCTATGTTCCCCAGTACCTATGTTCCCTGGTACCAATGTTCCCCGGTACCTATGTTCCACAGTACTTATGTTCCACAGTACCGAGTACATGTGTTCCCTGGTACCTATGTTCCCTAGTACCAATGTTACACAGTACCCAGTACCTATGTTCCACAGTACTTATATTCCCTAGTGCCTATGTTCTTCAGTACCTTGGTTTCCTGGTTCCCATGTTTCCTGGTAGTTATGACCCTGGTACCCTTGTTTCCTGGTAGTTATGACCCTGGTACTCATGTTCCCTGGTACTTTTGACCCTGGTACCCACATTCCCTGGTACTTATGACCCTGGTACCCACATTCCCTGGTACTTTTGACCCTGGTACCCATGTTCCCTGGTACCTATGAGCCTGGTACCCATGTTCCCTGGTACTTTTTACCCTGGTACCCACGTTCCCTGGTACTTTTGACCCTGGTGCCCATGTTCCCTGGTACTTATGACCCTGGTACCCACGTTCCCTGGTACTTTTGACCCTGGTACCCACGTTCCCTGGTACTTTTGACCCTGGTGCCCACGTTCCCTGGTACTTATGACCCTGGTACCCATGTTCCCTGGTACTTATGACCCTGGTACCCATGTTCCCTGGTACTTATGACCCTGGTACCCATGTTCCCTGGTACTCTGTTTATTACACTCGTCTAAACCACCTTCACTGCTCTTGATGAGATGAAATCTGTTTAATTCACTGACTTTTTTTGTCGTTTCTTGCGACATTCCTAAAGGTCACTTTAAATTTACCCGACAATAGTACGGAAACATGACTAATCTGTGTGTTAATAATTAAATCACATCATTAACTAACCCTTCAAACCCAGGAGGAGGAGGAATGTTCTACTGTCTGTGGGTAGAACCCTGTTTATCTGTTTAAAAAAATAACAAAATAAAAAAGGAACAGATGCTTCAATGACACATGATGTTGATATTAGACAGAACCTGGAATTACTGCACCTCCTCTATCCTCCTTCCTCGTCCTCCCCTCTCCTCCTCCTCCTCCTCTCCTCTCCTCTCCTCTCCTCTCTCCTCCTCCTCCTCTCCTCCTCTCCTCCCTCCTCTCCTCTCCTCTTCCTCTTCCTCTCCTCCTCTCCTCTCCTCTCCTCTCCTCCCTCCTCCTCCTCCTCCTCTCTCCTCTCCTCTCCTCTCCTCTCTTCCTCCTCCTCCTCCTCCTCTCCTCTCTCTCCTCTCCTCTCCTCCTCCTCTCTCCTCTCCTCTCCTCTCCTCTCCTCCTCCTCCTCTCCTCTTCTCCTCTCTCTCCTCTCCTCTCCTCCTCTCTCCTCTCCTCCTCTCTTCTCCTCTCCTCTCCTCCTCCTCTCTCCTCTCTCCTCCTCTCCTCTCCTCTCCTCCTCCTCCTCTCCTCTTCCTCTTCCTCTTCCTCTCCTCTCCTCTCCTCCTCCTCTCTCCTCTCCTCTCCTCCTCCTCCTCCTCCTCTCCTCTTCCTCTCCTCTCCTCCTCCTCTCTCCTCTCCTCTACTCCTCTCCTCCTCCTCCTCCTCTTCCTCTCCTCTCCTCTCCTCCTCCTCTCTCCTCTCCTCTCCTCTCCTCCTCCTCCTCTCCTCTTCCTCTTCCTCTCCTCTCCTCTCCTCTCCTCCTCCTCCTCCTCCTCCTCTCCTCTTCCTCTCCTCTCCTCTCCTCCTCCTCCTCTCCTCTCCTCTCCTCCTCCTCCTCTCCTCTCCTCCTCCTCCTCTCCTCTCCTCTTCCTCTCCTCTTCCTCTCCTCTTCCTCCCCCCCCCCCCCCCCCCACCTCCTCCTCCTCTCTCCTCTCTTTAATTAGGATGTGGGTGAGTCGGTTGTCGGTTGACTAAGCTCGGTATCAGATGATTAATTGCTGGAGGGGGGTACATCAGCCCAGGGGCAGCATGGCCATGGGGAACACAAGGTTACAGGATGGTATAACCCCCCCCCTCCTCCTCCTCCTCCTCCTCCCCCCTCTCCTCCTCCCTCCTTCCCTCTCTCCATCTCTGTCTCATTTACCCTCTCGTCCTCCTCTCTCTCCTTGTTGACGTGTTGTAAACCTGATTCCTCTTGTTTCCTCATCTGACCTGTGCATGTAGACGGTCCCATCCACCTCCTCCTCTTCCTCCTCTTCCTCCTCTTCCTCCTCTTCCTCCTCTTCCTCCTCCTCCGAGCGGGAACATCTCTGCAACATATGTGTGCAGTTAATTAAGATAAAACACCAAAGGCAGATGAACAGCAACACAAACCAGCTGTTCATCTCTACAATGATCATTAGCTCGGTGTATTCATTAAACTCTGCTTCAGTCTGAATATTCAGCTTCACTCTGTGGGTTTCACATACTCCCCCCCCACCCCCCCCACCCCGGTTCTGGGCTCTGGTGGTCACTGGTCCTCTGACCTTGGTTTGCGAGAACCAGACTGTGGCTATGATTAGTTCGCAGATACTGGACCTTGTCTTCGGTCGGCCAGAGGGCAGAAAATCTATTAGGTGATTGGTTGGTTGGCACGGCGTCCACCGTCAAACACCGGCTTAGTCTAGACGCTAAATTTAGATTAATGGAAGAGTAGCTGCATAAGTTTGGAATTAATAGCGGTGACCTGCAGGGGCTCCACGTATTACTAAAGCCTGAACAGTGGAGACCAGGGGTGGCAAACATACGGCCCACGGGCCAAATCCGGTCCTCCAAGGGTTCAGTCCTGCGCACACTATGAGCAGGGCTGGGTGTCATGGCCAATTTCCTTAATCGCTTAGTTTTTGATTCAAAAGGTTCTGAACTGATTAATCACGATTCGATTCGATTCAGTATTAATTGATTCATATTCATTAAAAAAAAATTTAGGTGTTTTTTTTATGGGGGGGTGGGGGTTGGGGTTGTTTTGGGGCGGGTCCTTAGGTAGTTTTTGGTGTGTGCGGGGGGGTGCGGGGTTTTGGTGTAATTTTTGGGTTGTTTTTAGCGTGATTTTTTTTGGGTTATTTTAGGTGGTTTTGGGTTGTTTTGGGTGGTTATTGGGTCAATTTTTGGAGGGGGGGTTGCTGGGTTTTTGGATAATTTGGGTGGTTTTTAGGATGGTTTTTGTGTGGTTTCTGTGTGTTTTTTGGGTAGTTTTAGGATGGTTTTTTGGTGGTTTTGGGGTTGTTTTTTCGTGTTTTTTTTTTTTTAGGTAATTTGGGTTGTTTTTGGGTGGTTCTTGGGTACGTTTTGGGGGAATTGGGGGAATTTTATGGTTGTTTTTATAGTGGTTTTTCAGTGATCACAAAAGAACACGTAATATGTTTGAGAAATTTAAAGGTAGATTCAATAGGTAGGCAGATTTATTTAGTGATACTAAAGTACAATTTTGAGCTGTAACCCAATTATTTGCCAACTACAGCCATGCAACACAGAATCAGTACTGACATTGGAAAGGAAATAAATCTGACATTTCATCAGCAAACAGATGAATCTGCTTTTAAATAATGAACAGGACACAAACATGTCCATGTTTCTCCAGTGGTTCAGAACAGACTTCTTCATCGTCTTTATTCTGTTTTATACCTGCTGCTTCCAGCCTTAAGGCACATTACTATCACCCTGGGGCACTGACACCAATTTTGGCCCCCCTGAAACATAACCATGTTGGGCCCTTGGTACAAGAAACTCACTGGAGGGGGAGGGTGGGCGGAGCTTCATGATTACCACTTGACTATTCCTCTAACTCCACACTCAGCCACAGGTGATCAAAGGTAATAGTTCTAGAACAACCGGCTTCTGCGACCCGCCTCCACTGGCCAGTTCCTCCGCACTGCGTGTTCCAGTTTGAGGCCAGGAGGACCCTCTGCGGAGGGCTGTTCCCCATCCTACCTCTGCATCCTTCCAGCGCCAGAACCGTCCCGAGTGAGACCAAGGTCCCCATCTCCCAGAGGGGCTCGTGAGACGGAGCCGGCTGCACTTCTGCGTCGGTGGTGTCCAGGTCAGGTACTCGCGGGTCCTGCTCTGAAAAATCGATCTCATTCACTATTAGTCAATTATGCAAAATGAAATCAATGCAAAATCGATCAAATCATTTTTTTCCCCCACCCTAACTATGAATGTGCAAAAATTCCACACAAAACATTTGTATCATGTTTGCTACACCCGGTTCTGAGGCCTCTGTCCAATCAACAAGATCAGTACTTTCTTTAAAAACCTGTTGTATTAAGGTGAAGACACACTAACCCGACTGCTGACCGTCACCAGAAAATGTAGCCCAACGGGTCAGTCGGCTCCCGTCTCCCCGACGCAGTCAAAAAAATGTGAAGAACACAAATCAACTACCGACTTCAGCGCACGTTCTGCGCTTGCGTGAGACCTAAACTCAGAAATGACAGAACATCCCTGTAGACCAAAACACGGAGCTTGTTGTCATCAGTCGTTGTCAGAGTTGTAGAGTTTTGAGTAGTCCAGAAGGGTTGGTGGTGTTGTACTTTTTGAACAGATGGATAGCAATAAGAAGATCCGGGTGCTAGCAGCTCTAGGGCTTCTACTGGTGGAAGAAGAAAGATGTCGCAGGTGAAAACTGACGAGAAACCGCACTATGCTAACAATGCTAGCAGTGTTGACTTCATGGAATGAATGAAGTCCGTAGTCAACACTGACTGTCACTCCTTCAGATCCGATCTGAGCAGTGAATGGACCATTACAGAAAACAATAATTGTGTGAGGTACTTTGGCAGAGCTGGAGTCGCATGGAAACTTCTCCTTCACTCATTCCCTAGTTCAGTGCTTCCCCTCCACCAATCAGATTGATCTGACTGAACGACGGGTAGTGGACGATTACACATGTTGAATCAACTGAAAAGACTGGAGACGGCATTAACGACAGCCGATCGCACGGAACACGTCGAACAGACTCATGTCACCGACCTCGGCAGACTGACCGATGACATCCGACCGCCAGAAATCGGGTTAATGTGTCTTCGCCTTATGACCCGATGCAAGTTTTCTGCCCCCTGGTGGATTATCATCCCACTGCAGCCAATGGAAGGGCTTTTTTTTTTCGCCTATAAAGTCTTTAATAATTTTCTAAAAGTTACATTAAGAAGAACATTCATATATTGCTGAGGGTCTGTAGACACTGCCCCCATGTGGTTTGGAGAATATTACCTTTGGACATTAGATTGAAGGAACTGGTCTAATTTAATCCATTCAAAGTCATTTTAAATCAATGGAAAAAGGACAAATGTAAATGTTTTCCAATTGATTGAACTGGGTTCAGCTTTGAGATACTTTTAAGGAACATTGTTGTTCTACTTTTAGTACCTTTTAAAATAATGGTGATGTTTTATATGTATGTTCTTATCAGTTTTTAGTCTGTTTTTAGCGCTGACTTTCATTGTGTTTATGTACATGAGTGTGGACGTACGGCTGTGATTTCCATTTTGTGTAACTTCTGCTGCTGTCTTTGCCAGGACACTGTTGAAAAATAGATTTTAATCTCAATGAGTTTTTTTTTTTTTTTTTCTGGTTAAATAAAGGTTGTAAAATATAAATCAAACAAAACAGAACCCTTTGGAAAGTGAACTGACAAATTTGGATGTCAGTCATGAAAGGGTTAATTAAAGAGGAAGGGGACCACCAAACTAGAAAAAATGGTGGTTCTGTTATTGTGGTAGTTCTGCTCTGTTCTGTATTATGTGGTCCGTAGGGCTGTGTATTAGCAAGAATCTGGTGATAAGATACAAATCACAATACTAGGATCACGATACAATATCACAATATATCATGACACTGTTAAAAAGCCAATGTTTTGTTTGTTTTTTGTTTTTTTTAAAGATTATTTCCTGGAAGGATTGAATTACACCAGAAATATGCACAAATACTAAACACAGTTTTATTTCAGAACAGGATCGAATGCTATATCACAATATTTTTTTTTAATTCTCCTAGTTTCCAAAGGAACTACCATCTGCCTCTCAGACAGAAAAAAGTGCTTTTAGGATGCTTCAAATAACCATTATTTAATAAAATAGTGTTAAATAATTATAAATAAGATAGAAACAATAAAGAAAACCAAAAAACAACTTGAAAAGTACTCAGAGAGCGTAAACTTCTGCCAAGGCAGATCAGCCCCCCCCCCCCCCCCCCCCCCCCCCCGTGATCACCACCAAAATTTAATCATTCTTCCTTGTGCCAGTATCAACATTTCCTGAAAATTTCATCAAAATCCATCCATAACTGTTTGAGTTATCTGGCTAACAGACAGACAAACCCAGATGAATGTAAATGTCCACAGAGTCCACATTCCACAGTGGATGTGGACAATTCTGTGCCAGACACAAGGTATTGTTAGAAGCTACAGGTGGATCAAATTGGAGGCTTAATCGGAGTCGTTTTGGATTTTTTATGAATTTTTGAAAATTGCTCAATGATGCGAGATAGGAAAATTGTAGATTTTGTGACCTTGCTGTGACCTTGAACTTTGGCCTACTTGGCCCAAAATGTAATGGGTTGGTCCCAGGGCCTAGGCCTATCTGTGGGAAGATTTGGGAAAGATGGGTGGAATAGTTTCCTGTAAAGTTGCTAACAAACAAACAAACAAACAAACTCACTAAGCAAAGTGAAATAAACCTCCACCATATCTGCATTTGAATAAATACCTAAAAATATCGATACAGTACTTTTTAATATCGATACAGTATTGTGGGAATGAAGTATCATGATATATTGCAGAACCAATATTTTCTAACCGCCCCAAGTGGTCTGGTCCATTTGACGTTGAATGAGGCTGAATGTGGAACCTGAACTAACATGAAGGATTTTTCCAGTCCTGGTGTCACCCCCCCCCCCCTTCCCAATGTAGACCTCATCTATTTTCTCAGGGTCTTTTTATTTATGGCTTGTTTGACTTCACTGCTCCTCATAAAAACGTTGTTGGGCAGGCGGCGTGTGTTTGCTTATTGCGTAGAGTTACAACTCGGTGGCTTTTCAGACTTCGTGCGGGCGCCAAAGGGACCAACAGCCCACCTTGAACAAAGCACGTCCGTGGACTAAACGCTGCTTCAGCTGTTTGCGCCTAACTCATCTTCGTCCATGTTGTTTGTACCTGAAAGCGTTTTTCCGTGGCCATTCTCTGCCTCTGACTGTATTTCGCTTGGTGGACCCTTTTTTTTCCCTCATTCCTCAGCGTTCCACTCCCTCGTAGCACCCCCCCCCTACCCCCCCGCCCCCCCCTCCATCATATCCAGCTGTCCTCAGCGCCAGGCCCTGCATCTCTGCATCTTTGATGGATGGGGAACACGTATGGAGGAGCAGCCGTCCTTAATAGACACGGCGGATTGAAACACCGGGGAAGTAAATGTTAAGGGCCTCATAAAACATCCACTTCCCCGCCCTCATCCTACGCCCCCCCCACCCCGCCCCCATCACCCACCCCTCCCTCCTTTAATCTCCACCTACACACTACTGGCTTATCAAGTGTTTCTGCACGTCACTGTCTATGCCAGAGGTGTCAAACATACGGCACGTGGACAGAACTGGCCCTTCAGCGCAAAAATTAAACACAAGATATTAACAATGAACTGGTTTGAGTTCAGGTTCCACATTCAGACCAGTATGATCCACAGTGGGCAGGACCAGTACAGTATTAACATAGTAACAAATAATAACGCTGGTCTACAAGTCAAATGGTTCCAGAATAATTCCAGGTTTGGATGGTTTTGACTCCAGAGGAATATTAGTGTCAGTTCTACTTCAAACACTGTCTGCACCAAGGTTATTATCGTTAACAAAAAACTAACGAAAACTAGAATTGTAAAAAAACATTTTCATTAACTGAAATAAATAAAAACTATAATTAAAAAAAAAAAAAAAGATAACTAACTGAAACTGTATAGTGTGCTTACAAAACTACCTAAAACGTATAAAAATTATGGATAAAATTCCCTTAGTTTTCGTCTTTGTCAATGTCAGACTGATATGAAAGCGATTTTTTTCCCTCTAGCAATTTTATCCAGCGGCACCATACGACACTTGACGGTCTGTCACTTGTGGTTTCCAGTCGTCTTCTGGTCCCCACTCTACCTGGAAACATGGAGACTAAAGTTGGGAGAAAGCAGCAGAGTCCTGTCTGGGATTTATTTGAATATGATGACGGAGAAGAAGAGAAAAGAGACGACAAAACTAAAATTAATACTAAACTAAACTAAAACTAAGCATTTAGAAAAAATGAAAACTAATAAAAACTAGCAACCTGCTCTAAAAAACGAATTAAAACGAAATGAATAGAGAAAAAAAAGTCAAAATTAAATTAAAACTAAACTATAATGAAAATCCAAACTATTAGAACCTTGGTCTGCACATGACAATACATGGACTGTACAGGTTCTATCAGTGGAACATTTCTACATATAATAATAATAATATAATAATAATAATAATAATAATAATAATAATATTATTATTATTATATTATTATTATTAATTATTATTATTATGATTATTATTATTTTTATTATTATTAATTATTATTATTATTATTATTATATAAAGATTCAATCAGTCAATCAATCAATCAATTATACCTTCAGTGCCATTTTAGGCTCTTTGTACCAGTGTAGGTCTGAGAGCCGTATGTTTGACACCCCCAGATCTATGCTATGACTCATATGTACAAGTACATGTCAAGGCATTTGATTTATGTGGTGTGTGTGTGTGTGGTGTTGACATGAATGCATCTGTAATATAACGGACACACTCGTTTCCGTCCAATCAGGTGTGTGTGTGTGAGCCGTAGATCACATTTATACATGTTCCGGGGCCTGACATGTCACTTTGTGTATCCATAGTGACCGCAGGGGCCCTTTGCCCCTGACCCCGGTTACCCATCATCCCTCCCTGCATTGTGGAGCGTGTAGGAGGGGGTAAGAAGACACGGGTACGTTGATTTATTTCCTGGTGCCTGGGGCGTAGACAACAGAACCATGTTAAAGAGCCGCCATCAATAGCCGCCGCCGCCGCTAGCTGCAAACGCAGAAGGCGCTAAGGTCAGCTGTTTAAAGTTACGGCTGCGGCTGATGGCTGCGCCGCCGAATAACTCATCCCTCCCAAGGTGGAAGGGTCAACGAGAGTCAAGGAAGGCGTGGAGGCGAAGGGGGGGTGGAAAGTGAATTTAGCGACGGCGGCGGAGGTCGAGGCTGGGCGTTTCATCTGGAGCTTTGACCCGGGTCATAATTCCAGGACCTGACTTGTTTGATGCACAAAGAAATCCCTCAGTGTGAAAAGAATTGGCCTTCCACTGCAGCTGCGACTGTGATTGGACGGGTGGTATAAAAGGGGAGGGGCTCCGACAGGGTATGTGCAGGGTTCATGAAGCTGATTTATGAACGTTTTTTGACGGAGTTTTAGCTCAATTTTAGACCTTTTTCCATCAATATCAGTCCAACAGGTGTTATCATTAGTGTTTAGAGCCAGTATTTTAACCCTTAAAGACCTGCAAAAAACAAAAGCATCGACTGATCTAAACTGTTTAATACCTGTTGATCCACTAATCCTATCAATCCATGGAAATAATTGGTGTAAAATGCAATTATTCATCTTTTTCATGGTCATCAGATATGACCCATTTGGACGTTCAGAGGCTCCATAGTTGAAAATTTTTAACAAAAATGAAGGAAAATTCATTAAAATATCCAATAAAATGAACAAAAATGAATAATAAATTAACACAATAATAAGTGAAATGAATGAAATAAACCACAAACTATACAAAACTGAAAAAAATATGTTGAAATAATTGGTATTTTAAAATGCAGTTATTCGTCTTTTCATGGTCATCAGATTAGACCCATTTGGACGTTCTGAGGCTTCATAGTGGAAATGTTAACAAAATGAAGGAAAATGCCTGAAAACTAGCCAACAAAACGAACGAAAATGAAAAATAAATTAACAAAATAATAAGTGAAATGAAGAAAATGAACCACAAAACTGACAAAGTTTAAGAAATAACAATAAAAGATGGCAACAAAATGTGGAAAAAATAAACTAACAAAATGAACAAAAATTAATAAATTGAATAAAAAATTGTATAAATGAGGGATTCATTTGGCATTCAGAGGCTCCATAGTGAAAAATTTTACAAAAAATGAAAGAAAATGAATTAAAGTAGCCAACAAAATTTTTTTAAAATTAATATAAATCAACAAAATAGTAAGTAAAATTCACGAAATAAACCACCAAACTGAACAAAATTGAAGAAAAAAACTTTAAAAGAGCAACAAAATGTGGAAAAAAAAGCAAAATAACTAACAGTGACAAAAATGTATAAAAAATGTATAAAATAAGTGACTCATTGAGACGTTCAGTGGCTCTGTAGTGAAAAATGTAACAAAAATGAAAGAAAATTGATTGAAGTAGCCAACAAAATGAACAAAAATGAATAATATATCAACCAAATAGTAAATAAAATGAACAAAAAAAAACCCACAAACTGAACAAAAATGAAAAAATATGTTGAAATAATTGGTTTAAAATGCAGTTATTTGTCTTTTCATGGTCATCAGATATGACCATTTGGACGTTCAGAGGGTCTGTAGTGAAAAATGTCACAAAAATGAAAAAGAAAGAAAGAAAGAAAGAAAATACCCAACAAAATGAACAAAAAATGAATAATAAATCACAAAATTGTCGTGTAAACTCCTCCAGTATCGTAGACACTATGGTTCGTCCTGAAAACCACCTGAAGCCAATGAGCCAACGTCTGCAGAGTCCTCCATTAATCATCATAACGCAGGAGGCGTCCGGTGCAGAATTAGAACACTCTGGCCATGGAACCTCAATAATCAATTATTTCAAAGCCAAAACAGACGTTCTAGGGGTGGGTTCAGATTGTTTAAGGTGGAGGTCGCCATGTGAAAGGGACGTTTAAAGCCACGGCAGGAGCTCCCACCGGGTTTGAATTCCAGGGGGTTGTATTTTACAGATGGGGTCTATAAAGGTGGGGTCTGTAGAGTTGGGGTCGCGGGGGGGGGTCTGTGGAGGTGGGGTCTGTAAAGGTGGAGTCTCTGGAGGTATGGTCTGTAGAGGTGGGGTCTGTGAGTGTGGGGTCTGTAGGGGTGGGGTCTGTGGAGGTGGGGTCTGTAGGGGTGGGGTCTTTGAGGGTGGGGTCTATGAAGTTGAAGGTGGGGCCTTTGGAGGTGGGGTCTCTGGAGGTATGGTCTGTAGAGGTGCGGTCTGTGAGGGGGGGGTCTGTGGAGGTGGGGTCATGTGGAGGTGGGGTCTGTGAGGGTGGGGTCGTGGAGGTGGGGTCTCTGGAGGTATGGTCTGTGGAGGTGCGGTCTGTGAGGTGGGGGTCTGTGGAGGTGGGGTCTGTAGAGGTGGGGTCTGTGGAGGTGGGGTCTGTAGAGGTGCGGTCTGTGAGGTGGGGTCTGTGGTGGTGGGTCTGTGGAGGTGGGTCTGTGAGGGGGGGTCTGTGGAGGGGGGGTCTGTGAGGTGGGGTCTGTAAGGTCGTCTGTGTGGTGGGTCTGTAGAGGCTGGGGCCTTGAGGGTGGGGTCTGTGGTGGTGGGGTCTGTGGAGGTGGGTCTGTAAGTCCATCCACTGGAGCTGCTTGTGTTCAGAGTCCGTTGTGCATTCCCTGAACTCGTGTGTATTCTTAAGCAGCTGTGTGCAGGTTGTTCAGGACAGAAAAGGGCAAGACGTGCAGACGTTGCAGAGTCTAAATAAAATCTGATCCCATGAAGGTGTCGACATGTGTGATGTGGATTAGGTTGGTTCAAAGGCTGGTGTAGGTTACTTTAAAGCTGTGGTATAATCACAGGCTGTTCTTCAGAAAAGGAGCGTTTGGATGGAACACTTTCATCCTGTTGATGATGAAACCTTTGACAGTTCTGTCCTTGAAAACTGGAACATGTTTCATTCTGTTTACGTTACACTTTCTGTCCTTTTCTTCAATTAAAGCAAATATTTGTCGTAAAGGATGAAGTGTTTATGTGGTTTATATCCTTGGTGTCAGAGGCTACGTTCACACAGCAGGTTCTAACGCAGAATTCAGAGTTTTTTGGTGAAATGTGTGTGCTGCCCCCTGGTGGACACAGATAACTCAGTTTGGGTTTGTGCTTTTTGTCCGTTCAGAGCTACTGTAGTGGCCTACTGCTAGAGAAGTCTTGTCAGTTTGGTTACAGTTACAGACCACTTACCTGTTTTTTGGCACGACAAAAACATCTGTCTGTGTGAGTATTGTTATATATGAAGATGTTACCATCACTGTACTTAGTCGGCTGAGCTCCTTGTGTTGCTTAATATTTCTATTTTTGTGCATTAACAGAAGACGCTAATAGCGTTAGCATACATATGGGATTTTCCATGTATTTTAGCATCATGCTAATCGCTATCATTAGCTGACTTTTTTTGTATTTGGAACTGTAGCTCACGATAAGTGAATGTTGTGTATGAATTACATAAACAAAGCACTGATAGATTGTTTAATGTTCTACACGTGTTTTTTACTCATAAAAAATGAAAGTTACATGATGGTAAGGTACATTTTGTTTTCGTATGTACAGTTTTACAGTCATCTAGGAAATATCCGAAACAGCAAAGAAGCTTCCTGGGTGTTTTTCTTTGAAGAACTGTTTAGCATCTGTACAGCTGGTTCACAAACACCAGTGAAGACAGAATAGCAGATTTTTTTTTGTGTCCCGCTTGTTCATGTTCCACATTAAATGCGACTTCTATCAGTTTGAGTCTGAACTGAATGTGACCCTGAAGTGACCCACATGAATTAAAGAGGTCCTGAAGTGACCCACATGAACTAAAGAGGTCCTGAAGTGACCCACATGAACTAAAGAGGTCCTGAAGTGACCCCACATGACTAAAGAGGGTCCTGAAGTGACCCACATGAACTAAAGAGGTCCTGATGGCATACAAGACCACGCAGACACACACTGTGTTACAGAAGTAACACTCCTGGGACGCAGAACTGTGACGTTTCTCACATTTCACTGACGTAAAGGTCGGATAAATGCGACCTGGCCGTTCAGACTGAAGTCACATTGCAAAATTTCAGATATGTATCAGATTTAGGACCACATACGAAGTGGTCTGGGTCAGATTTAGGACCACATACGAAAGTGGTCTGGGTCAGATTTAGGACCACATATGAAAGTGGTCCAGGTCAGATTAGTGCTGGTCAAAGTGTCTTTAAACAGATCAGATCCAGGTCACATATGGGTGAAAACATCATATTTTCCTTCAGCTCTGAACGCAGCCTCAGACAGATTAATTACAAAGTGTGTTTTTTTTTTTTTTTTTTTGGCCACGGTACTGATTAAATACCCTATTATCCAAACAGCCAGCAGTAATGAGTAACTGGGGATCTGAGTATGTGTGGTGTAAACAGGGGTCTGAGGATCCAGATCTGCGTGTGTTGTCCATGTAAACCAGATTCTGCATGACTACGCTGATGTGATATTCATGTATGCATCATCTCACATGTTCCACACACTGTTTACCGGCCAGCTCAGAGCTTCATTATCAGCCTTCACTCATCACTGTTTGTTGTGTTGGTGTTGGATGATCGCTCTGGTCCACGTGCACACGCACACATCCGCCTGTTCTCATCTATAGATGAGTCTGAGCTGTGTTCAAAAGGATAAAACGCAGATGGATTACAGTCTGTGTGTCAGGACTGATTCAGTTCCTTCTGTCTGATCCAAAGGTTGAACTGACCTAAGAAAAAAAGGCCTTTAACCTTTAACCCCCTGGGACATGATTCAGGTAAGGTTCACATACGTATCAGCCTACGTTCAGATGCAGGTAAATTGTGTGCCAAGTCCGATTTGTTTTAACCCATATGTGACCTGTATCTAATCTGTTACAGTTTGAACAGCAGTAATCTGACCCAGACCACTTCATAGGTGATCCTAAATCTGACCCAGACCCTTTCATTTGTGGTTCTAAATCTGACCCAGACCACTTTCATATGCGGTCCCTAAATCTGACCCAGACCACTTTCATTTGTGGTTCTAAAATCTGACCCAGACCACTTTCATATGCGGTCCTAAATCTGACCCAGACCACTTTCATATGCGGTCCTAAATCTGACCCAGACCACTTTCATTTGTGGTTCTAAATCTGACCCAGACCACTTTTCATATGCGGTCCTAAATCTGACCCAGACCACTTTCATATGTGGTCCTAAATCTGACCCAGACCACTTTCATATGCGGTCCTAAATCTGACCCATGACCACTTTCTATGTGGTCCTAAATCTGACCCAGACCACTTTCATTTGTGGTTCTAATCTGAACCCAGAACCACTTTCATATGCGGTCCTAAATCTGACCCAGACCACTTTCATATGCGGTCCTAAATCTGACCCAGACCCACTTTCATTTGTGGTTCTAAATCTGACCCAGACCACTTTCATTTGTGGTTCTAAATCTGACCCAGACCACTTTCATTTGTGGTTCTAAATCTGACCCAGACCACTTCTATGCGGTCCTAAATCTGACCCAGACACTTTCATAGGCGGTCCTAAATCTGACCCAGACCACTTTCATTGTGGGTTCTAAATCTGACCAGGACCACTTTCATTTGTGGTTCTAAATCTGACCCAGACCACTTTCATTTGTGGTCCTAAATCTGACCAGACCACTTTCATATGTGGTCCAAATCTGACCCAGACCACTTTCATTTGTGGTTCTAAATCTGACCCAGACCACTTTCATATGCGGTCCTAAATCTGACCCAGACCACTTTCATATGCGGTCCTAAAATCTGACCCAGACCCTTTCATTTGTGGTTCTAAATCTGGACCCAGACCACTTTCATTTGTGGTTCTAAATCTGACCCCAGACCACTTTCATTTGTGGTTCTAAATCTGACCCAGACCACTTTCATATGCGGTCCTAAATCTGACCCAGACCACTTTCATATGCGGTCCTAAATCTGACCCAGACCACTTTCATTTGTGGTGTCTAAATCTGACCCAGACCACTTTCATTTTGTGGTTCTAAATCTGACCCAGACCACTTTCATTTGTGGTCTAAATCTGACCCAGACCACTTTCATTTGTGGTTCTAAATCTGACCCAGACCACTTTCATATGCGGTCCTAAATCTGACCCAGACCACTTTCATATGCGGTCCTAAATCTGACCCAGACACTTTCATATGCGGTCCTAAATCTGACCCAGACCACTTTCATATGCGGTCCTAAATCTGACCCAGACCACTTTCATATGTGGTCCTAAATCTGACCCAGACCACTTTCATTTGTGGTTCTAAATCTGACCCAGACCACTTTCATTTGTGGTCCTAAATCGGACCCAGACCACTTTCATTTGTGGTTCTAAATCTGACCCAGACCACTTTCAATTTGTGGTTCTAAATCTGGACCCAGACCCTTCATATCGATGTTTAATAATGATACAGTATTGTGACATGAAATATTGTGATATATTGCAGAAACCGTTATTTCCGACAGCCCTACTCTCGTAGTGACTCTGGGTGTATTCACATCTGAAAAGTCCTTTGGTTCGCTTATTTGATTCGGATCGAATGCGTACTTTATTTTTTTCATTTGGGTCGGATTCTCAATACACTTTTTTGCTAGCGGACCAAATGTGTAAAGAGAAGCACTCATGTGACGAACTGCGCTGGCATTGGACAGAAAAGTCGGGGCGGGGTGAATCGGAGACGGCCGGTGTTGATGAAAACAGACGTGGAGGTCCTACACACAGTTATCATTTTGGAATATGTGTTTTATTTTTACAGACACAAATTTACAAAATAATGTGAACTGTGTAAGAAACAGCTGATTGGAGCCAGTTTGGTTAAATGGTCATGTGACCAAACATCAGTGACACATTCAGTGTCCTCATTGGTCCACGTCTGTCCACGGCTCATGGCTGCTGCTGTCAGCTCTGATTACCCATGAGGCTCGGATACTTCCAGAGGCTACGGTGGCTCGTCAAGTACAAAAAGGCGCAAGATTCTTTGGTTTGTTTGGGCTGGAGGCCCGGTTCTATTCCCACCAGAAGTGAACCGGCCCAGAGTCCGTTTGGAAACAGACCCAGACCACCTAGAAAAGGTGGGCTGGGTCCACTTGTTTGATTTGAATCAGAGTTCGCATGTTTGTATTCACACCAAGGTTCTAATAGTTTTGGATTTTTTATTATAGTTTAGTTTTATTATTTTGACTTTTTTTTTCTTTAATTCATTTAGTTTTAATTAGCTTTTAGAGCTTTGCTAGTTTTTATTAGTTTTTGTTTTTTTCTAAATGCTTAGTTTTAGTTTAATTTCAGTATTAATTTTAGTTTAGTCGTCTCTTTTCTCTTCTCTGTCGGTCGTATTCAATAAATTCCAGACAGGACTCTGCTGCTTTCTCCCAACTTTAGTCTCCATGTTTCCAGGTAGAGTGGGGACCAGAAGACGACTGGAAACCACAAGTGACGAGAAGTGACGGACCGTTAAATATCATATGGTGCCAGCAGCTAAAATTACTTGAGGGAAAATAAATCGATTTCATATCATCCGACACTGACAAAGACAAAAACGAAGGGAATTTTACCCAGAATTTTCTCTGTTTCAGTTAGTTTGGAAAGCACACAATACAGTTTCAGTTAGTTATCGTTTTTTCTTTTAATTATAGTTTTTATTTATTTCAGTTAATGAAAAGGTTTTTTACAATTCTAGTTTTCGTCATTTCGTTAGTTTTCGTTAACGATAATAACCTGGATCACACCAAAAAAAGAGTCTGAACTTTCCGGGGAAACGAACTCTGAATACTACTTTATATTTTCCTGTTAATCCCCTTTCATTCTAATTTTTAATTTTTTTTTTCATGTAAATATTCCGTTTGTGCCTTGTGGAGGAGTGCTAAGGTACAATTAGCTTTTTCCCTTTTTCCCTTTTTTTTGGTCTTTAATATGTGAGGAAATTAATCAACAGCCGTCTGTGATCCCTTAATTTCCTCAAATGTCAGCCGTGGACTCACTGCGCCGTGGATCCGTTGTCATTCAGAGGTCACATTAAAAGTCTGGTCTCCCAATTACCTTCGTCGCTCTCGGTCGTAGCTTTTTTTCCTTTTTACTGAGCTGTAAACGGGGAAAGTCCGGCCGCCGCTCTCACCTCATCGGCACCAATAAAGGAGTGGGTGCAGGTGAAAGGTTTAGTGACATTTTCCAGAAGGACAGCGGTCAAACTCTGTCATTTAAAGAAACCCGGACGCTGTTGTTGGTTTGTCTTCAGACTAAAACCCCTCACTGTTGTCTTTGTCGACTGGTTGTATTTTACTTTGTGGACTGGGAGTTTACTAATGCAGCGTTACAGATGGGGGGGGTCAAACATACGGCCCCCCGGACCAAAACAGCCCCACAAAAGGGGTCCAGTACGGCCCTTCAAAGCAAAAACTACACTGAAGATATAAACTGTCAAGGAGTCCAACTGGTTTTAGTTCCACGTTCCTCATACAAACTAATATGATCGAAAGTACAATAATAGCATAATTAACTCTAAATAATGACTTGTTCTTGGTTTAATGTGGAAAAAATAAATAAATTGTGCCAATAAATAATGACAACTCCAATTTTTTCCTCTTTGTTTTAGTGTAAAAAAACCCCAAAAACATTGAATTCTGAAAAATATTTACATTTACAAACTATCCTTTAACATTAAAGTGTGAATAACCTGAACAAATATGAACAAAATGAAATGTCTAAAGAAAATTAAGTGCACTTTTAACAATAGTCTGTTACAAAATGTTTTGTGCATTTCTAGATCCGATAAGATAAGATGAGATGAGATGAGATAAGATGAGATGAAAGTTATGATAAGGTAAGATAAGATAATTTAAGATACAATCATTTAAGTTAAGATGTTTTAAGGTAAGGAAGATGATAACTTAAGATAACATATGATAAGATAATTTAAAATGAAATTATTTAAGATAAGATATAATAGATATGATAATTTAAAATAAGACAAAACAAGATAAGATACAGTAACATGAGTTAAGGTAAGGGAGATAAGATAGCTTAAGACATGGTAAGTTAAGATAATTTAAGATAAAATAATTTAAGATCAGTTAAGATGAGTTAAGGTAAGGAAGATAAGATAGCTTAAGATAAGATAATAAATAATTTAAGATCAGATAAGATGAGTTAAGGTAAGGAAGATAAGATAGCTTAAGATAATTTAAGATAAAATATTTAAGATCAGATAAGATGAGTTATGTTAAGCAGGGACATGATATTGTTGAACTCACACTTGTTTTTCTTAAGAAATTTCAGGTTTTTCATGTTTTTATGAAGAGATAGTTTGTAAATGTAAATACTTTATGTTGTAATTTTACTTTTCTTTGCACTAAAAAAGAGAAAATGTGGGTTCAGTATTTACAGGTTATATTATTTTTGTGGTTTGATCCACTTTAGATCATATTGGACTGAATGTGGAACCCGTGCATTAATATTAGATATAATTTTGTTGAAATTACACTTATTTTTTCCCAAGAAATTTCAGGTTATTCATGTTTTTGTGAGAGGATAGTTTGTAAATATAAATATTTTTGTACTGTAATTATACTTTTTTTGCACTAAAACAGAGGAAAATGCAGGTTTGTCATTATTTATAAGTTATTATGATATTATTTTACAGATCTGATCCACTTCAGATGAAATTTGGCTGAATGTGGAACCTGAACCAACATGAGTTTTCTCTGGTAAATACCCGTTCCTCCTGTGGATGCAGTGTAGTCCTGGTCTTGGAGAACCTCCAGGTCCCAGACATGACTCGTCTGTTTTCAGAGGGTTGGAAGATAAAGCCTCTAACTCCAGACTTTGCTGTTTTATTTTCATAAAACAAGAGAAAATAGCGTTAAAATAAGACGAGGAAGAGGAAGTGGATGAAGACGGATGGAGGCTGAGTCTGCACATCGTCGGTTCGAACGCCGATAACGATGCGAGCCCGGCGCCGTCATGACAGGCCCGGGGAGGGAATACTGGCTGTGTGGGAGGGGGTCGGTATCTACGGAACAGCCCAAAGATAACGAGGGCCCCCCCCAACTCAGTTTGGCTTATCAAGCAACAGCCCCGCGGTAGCGAAGACTGGACCGTCAGCAGAAACAGACCGGAGCGTTTCAGTGGAACTTACATAACGACCACAGGAATCTGGTTCCACATGTAGGAGACTCAAGGCCCTGATGACGAATAAACGCAGATATCACGAGAAATGATGAACTCTGACTTTGATGGATATGAGGTGTTGGCCAGGCGCCGTGTCCAGGGTCTTTGTAGTCGTCATCATTGTTGTGGCAGTTGCCTTTATAGTCGTCGTTGTTGTCGCGGTCGTCTTTGATGTCGTCGTCGTCATCATTGTTGTCACGGTCGTCTCTGTAGTTATCGTTGTTGTCGTGGTCGTCTTTGTTGTTGTTGTTGTGGTCGTCTTTGTTCGCATCGTCATTGTTGTCACAGTTGTCTTTTTAGTCATTGTTGTGGTTTTCTTTGTAGTCTTCGTCATTGTTGTCATGGTCGTCTTTGCAGTTGTTGTCGCGGTCATCTTTGTAGTCGTCATTGTTGTCTTCACACTCATCATCTTTGTTGTTTTTGTCCTTTATCGTTGTCATCCGCTTTGTTGTCTTCCTCCTAGTTGTCATCATCATTTATGTTGTTTCTGTCCATGTTGTCGTCATCTTCGTATTCGTCGTCTTTGTCCTCGTTGTCGTCCCCTCGACCATATGGGCTCCATGCTAATCTGCGTATGTTAACCCTTTAATGTCCCTTGTATCATATATGATACGTACTCACGAAAGGCCTATGTTTACTTCACTAATTGCTAATTTAAGTTCATTTCTTGCTATTTTCAATTTTTTTTTTTTTTTAAATTTTGTACTCAAATTTTTCCATTATTTTTATATAGTTTATTTTATTTTGTACTAGAACTTTTAAATCTTTTTACAGATTTTTATTTTTTTTTTGCTACAAATTTTCAATTCTTTTTTTTTTTAACAGATTTTTAAAATTTTCGACAAAAAAATTTTCAGTAGTTTTTTTCTACGGATTTTTTTTTTTAGTTATTTTGTACTGTAATTGGATTAAAATCTGTATTCCTGAATGTTGAAATGTCACTCAAAGTGTTCATGTGCATGATAGTGACAAACTGTACAGGAAAACTTTTTTTTTTTTTTTCCAGACTGAAATGTCTATAAATCATCTTCGTATACAGTGGGACAGCGTGGTTTGAACTGGCATTGTTTTTGCATTTATCTGGGTCGTCATTAGGTCCATCCTGGGGGAATATGTCTACATTTACCTTTTATTATTGGGTCTAAAACGCTGGAAAAGTGTCAGATACCAAAATAAACCCAGTTTCACAGAAGCACCTGTAATTCCTCATATTATTCCTGTGGAACTTCTATTGTAACAACCACTGACCGACCAAAAAAGAAAGAACAAAGGTTTCAAATGCATTCTTTCTTTCTGCAAACCACAGTATAACCTAAAAAAAATACATTTCACACCAAGAATGGTAGATTTAGGGCTGCTGTCAGAACTATCGGAGGCCCTTTTTTATTTTGAAGTAGAAACGACTCCCAGAAACAACAGAATTATTCAACTTTTTTATAGTTATTTTTAAGCAACAGGGTGAGAAAAAGTACAAGGAATTAGTTTGATACAGAAAAAGTCGCACAACTATGATTTAAAAAAATGACCAACAATTAATTTATGAATATCTCAAAACCAAAAAGCACTTTAATCACATAAACCTAAAACTGTGCAGGAGTTGAATACAAATACAGCAAATTATGGCTTTTAAGGACAATTAAAAAAAAAAAAAGTGGAGGTTCCTTTAATAACCCTTTAATGCCAAAAGTGTCATATTTGATTCATGAGTTGTGAAGCCCTCATAATCAGGGTGATTTTTTTTTTCTTTTTTCTTTTTTTTCACAAATTTGAAACTCATACATGGAAATTGCAAATTTTTTTTTATTTTAATTTTTTGGTTGTTCAGAAGGACCAATAAAGGCTCCAGTTTCAAAGAACTGGAATTTTCTGTCAATGATTTATTGGTTCAGGCTTTACAGGGTTAAAACTAAATATTTACTGAGATAAAAGAGAAACTATTTTTCAGATAAAACACATTTTTATTTTATTATTTTACATTAAATTTTATACAAAACTCCACATGTCGCAGTCAAAAGGACACGAAAATTATGCAGTACTATTTTTTTTTTTTTTTAATATCTCTTTATTCTCTCACAGGTACATTTTTAGAATTGAACTAATTATTGAAGGCTGACTGTTTCTTATGTTTTTGTTCAAAATAATAATATTTGAGCATTGAGACCCGATGGATCAAATATGATACAAAATTGACACTCATAAATGGAAATTGATATTTTTTTGGGGTTGTTCACAAGGACCAATAAAGGCTCCAGTTTCAAAGAACTGGAATTTTCTGTCAATTTTATTTATTTATTTATTTATTTATTTTCTTACTTACTTACTTATTCATTTCAAACATGCAAAGAAACAAAATAAAACAAAACAAAGCAAATTAAGACAGAAACAAAATAGCATTTAAATGAACAGAATCTATCTTCAAGTACGTGCAAGTCTGAATTTTACATGTTCAAAAAGAGTAGGAAGGAGTGTAAACTTATTTAATGGTTTAATGATTTAATGGTTCAGGCTTTACAGGGTTCATGGCAAATTATACTTAAAATTATATGAGATTATTGACAGAAAAAGACAATAAAACCTGAAAATGTTTGACAATAATAAGATCATTTGAAGGCATGTGTGTTAAAGTCAATGTAAGTCAATGGAATGAAAATACAACAGCAGGCGTTTCCGTGCTCTGGTCTGAACTTTGGCTTGTTTTTCATGCGATAGACTCGTCAGATCGGGAAACGCCGGGAACGTCAGAAAACTGTGAATGTGACCCACGTAACGGCCACCTGTGTTTCCAACTGTGTCAAACAGAATGTGAAGTGGATGAAGTCAGAAAGGATGGAGTCGCAAAAAGGACAGGAAACGAACAAACAGTTAATTCAAGCTAAAACTAAAGATAAAACAACCAATAATTAGTACAAATACCCGTAAGTGTTAATAATTAGTACAAATACCCATAAGTGTTAATTACTAGTATACAAATACAAGTACTACTAGTGCATATACTCCATATACTAGTACTGTAACTGTTAGTACTAATACTATAAACCTGTACCTTCTATGGAACTATAGAATAAACACTATCAACTGTATGAATAAAAGAATAATGAGGATGGAGGAGGAGAGGAGGCGATATAGGAGTAGGAGAGAGGAGAGAAGAAGAGGAGGAGAGAGGAGGACAGACAGAAGGAAAGAGAGGAGAGAGAGGAGGAGGAGAGGAGGAGACAGACAGAAGGAGAGAGAGAGAGAGGAGGAGGAGGATAGAGGAGGACAGACAGAAGGAAGAGGAGAGAGGAGGAGGATAGAGGAGCAGACGGAAGGAGGAGGAGGACAGACAGGAGGAGGAGGATAGAGGAGCAAGAGGAGGACAGACAGGAGGAGGAGAGAGGTTCAGTGTATCATGACTCTATCTCCTCTGACCTCAGATCAGTCTGATCCATATTTACTCTAAGTTTCATCATAAAGGACAGTTTTCTTCTTCTTCTTCTTAAACGTAGAGGGCGTGTCTGTTTCCTGGACTGAGGACAGTAACAGTAACAGTAAACAGTAAACAGAAACACATATGTCAGTATCTGTGGTGGTTGTATCAGTGAATCCAGTGCAAACAGAGGATGTTTGGAGGAAAGACCCAAACCAAACCCAGACTAAAACAGACTCCATCAGTTTGAAGGACAGTTTCCCAATGAGCGCCTCATCTCCCATCAACCCCTGGGCCGGGCGTCTGTCTGGAAAAGCTCCGCCCCCAGAGATCAGGCCGCTTCTGTCTGAAGGTTAGAACAGAAAAAAACAACCTGAACCAGGCGGTACGAGACGTTGATGGAGAGGATGGACGCTGACCTTCCAGCTCTGCTCTTCTTCCACTGGTGTCCTGTTCATCAGCTGATTCCAGTCCTCTGCACATCACTCCTTCTCCTTCTTTTTCTGAAGACTTTGGCATAAACACTTCTCAGTTACATGAAAAGAGGAGAAACTGTAACATTTCACACCTCCTTCGCTCCCTCCTGGTTGACTCGGCGCGACTCCACACCTGATCGTCTTCTAAAGGGAGTGAATAATTACTTTGCCAAAGGGCACAACTGTGATCCCCGGCTGGTATTTAAAGCCTTGTCACTGAATTTAAATCACCCCTCCTCCTCTCCATCGCCTCCTCCTTTGTTAAGTGGAAATGTCCTCTTTTCCAGCTAATACACAGATCAAGCCCCTAATGTCTTCATCGTGGCCTCCGGCTAATTCCACCACATTGCACCACACTGCGTTTACACGTAGCCAAGTATTTGGCAAAACGGACATTTTTCTCTGCATTTATGCCTATTGTTTATGCGACAACAATGGCCACACCCACTGAAAACAATGGTTTCTAATAGTGATGTCCCAATCTGGATTTTTTTGCTTCCGATCCGATTTTTTTTAGGATAACTTTTGCAGATACCGATCCGATACTGACTTTTTACAATGAAATTTTGATTTAAATTTGGAGTCATTATTTCTAGGTTATTATTCTATTATTTTACTGTAGATCACAGTTGGGCTGAATGGGGAACCTGAACTAAAATAACCATGACACCTTTGCCGCGTTTCCACTACGTGGAACTGGCTTGACTCCACTCGGGTACCAGGTCCTATTTCTGGAGACCGTTTCCATTACAGGATACTACCGACTTTACAGTGCCTGGACGTCATAGCAATGTGGCGCGCTACTTCCGTGTTGTCTGCTCAGAGAGTTGCTAATAAACTCGCTCGTTGCATGTTGTCTCATCAAGCTCATGCTGAATTTTTACGTCTGAACGTCCTCGACAAACCATGGTGTAGTTTTACAGGCTGTCATCATGTGGATTCACCTACCGCTATATTTACTGTCAACTTCCGCATCTGTTTTTTGTAAAACGGCGGGTCACAGAGACGACTGTCTGACCAGTGCTGGTCTGCAGTGTGTACACGACACCTTTTAGTATCTGGTCCCCAGTCCTGGAACCTCGGCGGAGGTGATACCAAAAAAAATAGTACCGGATACCAGATTCCAGGTCCTTTTTCATAATGGAAACGCAAAAAGGCCGAGTCAAGCCAAGCCGGTACCACATAGTGGAAACGTGGCATTAGACTTTAGTATCATTTTTGTACTTTCCAAATTCAGACTGTGGGACAAATTAGAACCTTTGTTGGGCTGGTTTTGGTCCATGGGCCGTATGTTTACCACTGCTGTAGTGTGTCTAAGGACAGGTCTGTCCAGGTGTTATATGGGGTGTGTTCTGCGCCGTACGTTAGTGATGCGTGGATCAGTGGGTTCGTCGTGGGTCGGGTCAAAAGAATGTCAGTTTATGTGTGGGACAGGTTGGGTTGGGTCAAATAATTCCACAAAAACCCCGCGAGTTGAAAAAAACCCCAACTCGTGCATCACTACCAGACCATAAAGTGAAAGTGAAACTTATAAATGTTTTACCAGTTCCCGCTGTTCTGCAGCTAATTTTCCTTTCCTCTACCTTCAGAAACTTTCATTTGAGGGGACAGGACATACGTTTACCCCCCCCCCCCAGAACCGGGTCTGGATCGGCCCGATCTCGTGACTAAAGCCAATCCAATCTTCTAAAAAATACCAGATTGGCAGCAGATACAGATCTGTAGATCGGATCGGGACATCCCTAGTTTCTAAAATGTGGAGTTTCCAGCAAACCTTCATGTTTTGTATGAACAGAGGGAAACACTCATCTCGGACAGACGTCATTTGTCCAGGTCGTCGTTCTTCGTAGTGGTTTTTCTTGGTTCAGCTGGACTTGTTTTGCAGTTCTGAGCAACTGCCGAAGTCTCGTGGATGAGAGACAAATCATTTTCAAAACAGCAAAACAAGTTCAGTTGAATGTAGAAGAACCACCAAGAAGAAGTAATGTTTTGTTGGGATTCTTCGCAGGATTCTGATTGGTTAATGGTACTCGATCATCTCACCACACTGCCATCTACAGGCTTGGCAGGTTCTTGACAGTATAGGCCGTAAATTCTTTTTTTTTTTTTTTTAATTTTAAAATTTAAAATTTTTAAAATAGGGAAATACCCGAAATATCCAAAATACCTGTCTACATGTAAACGTAGCCTGACGCTCTGCTTGAATTTCCACTCTGGCGTTGATGTGGGAAGCTATTTGCCGTCACCCACCTCCATCCAAATTCGTTTTTTTTTTTTTTTTTTAATTGTGCTACAAGAGCCAACAAAGTGTGAAAACTCAGGCTTGAGGGTGAGAGACAAAAAGGTTTTCAAAAGAGCAAAACAAGTTCAGTTGAACCAAGAAGAACCACCAAGAAGAAGTAACAGAAGTCATGTTTTGTTGTGATTCTTTGCAGGATTCTGATTGGTTAATGGTACTCGATCATGTCACCACACTGCCATCTACAGGCTTGGCATGTTCTTGACACTACAGGCCATGTAAATGAAGATTTTTCCAAAAACAGTCACATGTGCATGTTTTTTTGTTTTTTTTTTAATAACTGAAATGGGGAAATATCCGAAATATCCAAAATACCCGTCTACATGTAAACGTAGCCTGACACTCTGCTTGAATTTCCACACTGGTGTTGACGTGGGAAGCTATTTGCCGTCACCCCCTCCATCCAATTTTTTTTTTTTTTTTTTTTTGTGCTACAAGAGCCAACAAAGTGTGAAACTCGGGCTTTGATAAGGAGTATTTCCATCTCCAATGTTGTTTCTCTGCCTAAGAATGATTTTACAAATAAAGCCGATTTCCGCAGCGTCGGTAGGGAGTGTTGACTTGACGGAGGTGTGTGTGAAATTCGGCCCTTCTAATTAGTTTATTCAGTTATTCTTTCCTCTTCCCACCATGTCGTAGCCCTAGGCCATCTGTGCTTTCTTTTCCAACCCCCCCCCACCCCCCACCCCCCCCCTTGTTTCCTCAACCCCCTTCTCTGCTCTATAATTTTCCATCCTGTCTCGTCCTCTGTCGAGCTCGTACCCCTGTTTTGTGTCCGATCTTTTGTGGAAAGGCGGTGAATTGCGTATGGGGGCTGAGGTGGTGGTGGTGGGGGGGGGGGGTGGTTTGAGAGGCTGATCCTGTGTTTGTCCTTGTCTGATATAACCTGTCTCCCATGATGCTCTCTGGCTAAAATTTGGCCCACCTGCTTTTCTACTCTACACTTTCCTCCTCGATTGGCTCCGACGACCGAGGAGACCATTAAGATGCCGCAGCATGAAACCACTTAAGGCGTACGCGTGTGCGTTTTTTTTGCGTTCCGAGCACATGTGTACATTTGTATTTATACATTTCTCGTAGCTGCTGTAAGCGCGTGCGACCATGACCGCCCCAGAACACAATCCCAGGAATATCAAACAACATGGAGTGTATTTGAATTCAGCCAGTGCACCGAGGTAAGGTATGGTAATAAACTGCATCTGGATGGAGTCGGTATCCAGGTAACAAAAACCTCATCAGTTTCTATAAGATCTGCAGTCACGCTTGTTTGACATGATGAGGAAATATTATAGACACACTTTTTTAATGGTGGACCAGACTCGTCTCCTACAAGCCTTTGAACCAGGGGTGTCAAACATATGGCCCGCGGTCCGAAAAACGGACCTCCAAAGCGTTCCATCGGTCCACAAGTGCAATTAAATTACACAGAAGACAGTTACAGTGTACTGGTCATAAAGGTAACACATTACTGAATAAATTATTTGTTGATTATTTTGTGGATTATTTTGTTCATTTTGTTGATTATTTGTTCATTTTTGTTCACTTTTTTGATTATTTTGTTGATTTTGATGATTATGGTGTTCAATTTGTTGATTATTTTGTTGATTTTGTTAATTATTTTGTTAATTTTGTTGATTATTTTGTTCATTTTATTGTTCATTTTGTTGATTTTTCTTCATTTTTTGATTATTTTGTTCATTTTTGTTCACTTTGTTGGTTATTTAGTTCATTTTGTTGATTATTTTGTTCACTTTTTTGATTGTTTGTTCATTTTGTTGATTATTTTGTTGATTATTTTGTTTATTATTTTGTTCATTTTGTTAACTTTTTTGATTATTTTGTTCATTTTGTTGATTATTTTGTTCAATTTGTTGATTTTTTTTTTTTTTGTTTATTTTGTTTTTTTTTTGTTATTTTGTTGATTTTTTTTTTCATTTTGTTGTTTATTTGTTAAATTGTGATTTTTTTTTTTTTTTTTTTTTCATTTTGTTGTTTTATTTTGTTGATTATTTGTTCATTTTGTTGATTATTTTGGTCTTTTTACTCATCAGTTTCTATAAGCTCTGCACTCATGCTTGTTTGACATGATGGGGAAATATTAGAGACACACTTTTTTAATGGTGGACCAGACTCGTCTCCTACAAGCCTTTAAACCAGGGGTGTCAAACATACGGCCCGCGGTCCGATAAACAGACCTCCAAAGCGTTCCATCTGGTCCACAGGTGCAAAAATTATACAGAAGACAGTGAGGTGGACTGGTCATAAAGGTAACACATTACTGCTAAATTATTTCCAGTTATATAAAAATAAACTGTTAGCCTCATACACAGATGGACAAAAGTCTGTGGACACGTTGATTCAGGTGTTTCTTTTCTAACAGGGTTCTGGGATACAAAACAATAATGACTAATGTCAGAATAGAGTTTTATATTATGGGGTAAGTATCATATTAATTATTAATATTGATGTTTTTATGTCAAATCAAAAGGACATCTTACAGCTGGGACATGATGTGTCCCTATATTATGTCCATATAGTTTAGAAACATCAGTATTTTCATTGATTTGTTCATTTTTGTTAATTTATGTTTGATTTGTTGATTATTTTGTTCTTTTTAAAACTTGTTTTGTTGATTATTTTGAAAATTTTGTTGATTATTTTGTTCAATTTGCTGATTATTTTTTCCCACTTTGTTCATTTTGTTGATTATTTTCCTTTATTTTGTTAGTTATTTGTTCATTTGTTGTTTATTTTCCTTTTTTTGTTGATTATTTTGTTCTTTTTTTTGACTGTTTTGTTCATTTTGTTATTATGTCCAGTTTTGTTCATTTTGTTGATTGTTTTGTTCACTTTGTTGATCATTTTGTTCATTTTGTTGAATATTTTCTTTTATTTGTTGATTATTTTGTTCGTTTTGTTGATTATTTTGTTCATTTTGTTGATTATTTTCCTTTTGTTGGTTATTTTGTTCATTTTGTTGATTATTCATTTTGTTCATTGTTTTGTTGATTATTTTCTTCATTTTGTTGATTATTTAACTTATATTCTGATTATTTGTTCATTTTTTATTTTCCTTCATTTTGTTGGTTATTTTGTTCATTTGTTGATTATTTTGTCCAGTTTCATTCGTTTTGTTGATTATTGTTAATTTAAAAAAAAAAAATCCTTTATTTTGTTCATTTTGTTGATTATTTTGTTCATTTTGTTGATTATTTTCCTTATTTTGTTGATTATTTTGTTCATTTTGTTGATTATTGTATTCATTTTGTTCATTGTTTTGTTGATTATTTTCTTCATTTTGTTGATTATTTTCCTTATTTTGTTGATTATTTCTTCATTTTTTTTTGATTATTTTCCTCATTTTGTTCATTATTTGTCCACTTCTGTTCATTTTGTTGATTATTTTGGTCTTTTAACTCAGTGACTCACCCACGATCTTTGACCTAATCATCTCAGATTCATCCTCCAGAACTAGAAATGAAGAAAACTAAGAAACTAATTAATGCACTGATATTTATCCCATAATATAAAACTATATTCTGACATTAGTCATTATTGTTTTGTATCCCAGACCCCTGTTAGAAAAGAAACACCTGAACTCAATGTGTCCACATACTTTTGTCCACATATGGATGACTTAGGCGATTATGCTAATGAGGCTAACGATATGCATGATTTGTGCCAGTAGTTACCACGAGTTTCCCTTTCCTTCAGAAATTCCTTCTCGTCAGGGTTAAAAAAAAAGAAGCCACATTATGCCATTATGAGACGCCAAAATCTCCGAAACCCCAGACTAATTAAATTTTCAGGAGTACCGTGCTGACCTAAATGACCTATTTAATATCGGAGCTGAAAAAAACTCCGAATTGCCAAGAAGATTACCCCGGTTGCCGGGTTTACAGACTGCTTTAATGTGGCTGTCATCTGGGACAAACTTGTTTCAAATTAGTAACACATGGCTGATGAAATCTAATTTTGAATAAAACCCAGAGTATCAGTGTTATTCAGTGTATCATCAGACGGGTGTAGCAGCCGCGCTAATCCTCATTGATCATTTCAAGGTGTGAAGAAACGAGCGGTTCAGCCTCGACTTTGTCAACACTGTTACTGAGAAGATGATGTTGTGGAGTGGAACATCCACCAGCAGAGCGCCGACTGCACTTTGTAATGAAACATGTCGAGACGGAAAGGACTAAGAATTAACACTGCAGGATAAAATAGTCAGCCCGATAGCCTCCATACTGAGGTTATATCTACACAAAGAGCCATCGGACCGCCCTCTGGTCACGCTTTATATCTGTTTATATATATACATTATATTATATATGTATATTAAAAATCTAATGACAGTGTTTCTGTGCATTAGGGATGCACAATTCTAGCCAAAAATAAATTCCTGAATTTTTTTCTCTAAAAATTCGATTTTTGATTTTGATTTTGATTGGGGCTGGTGGTGGCATTTTAGCAGGCGTGTCATTTTCGTGTGCAACACGCTGCTCCCACTCTGGCGTGTGATGATGTTCAAGGAGCTGAAATAAGTTGGTTGTGCAGCTGTCTTCAGCTACGCTCAGACTGCAGGTAGATGTGGACCAAATTTGATTAGTTTGTCCATATGTGACCTGTATCTGATCTGTTAAAGACAGTTTGAACAGCACTAATCTGACCCAGACCACTTTCATATGTGGTCCTAAATCTGACCCAGACCACTTTTATATGTGGTCCTAAATCTGACCCAGACCACTTTCATATGTGGTCCTAAATCTGACCCAGACCACATTTGTATGTGGTCCTAAATCTGACCCAGACCACTTTCATATGTGGTCCTAAATCTGACCCAGACCACTTCATATGTGGTCCTAAATCTGACCCAGACCACTTTTATATGTGGTCCTAAATCTGACCCAGACCACTTTCATATGTGGTCCTAAATCTGACCCAGACCACTTTTGTATGTGGTCCTAAATCTGACCCAGACCACTTTCATATGTGGTCCTAAATCTGACCCAGACCACTTTTATATGTGGTCCTAAATCTGACCCAGACCACTTTCATATGCGGTCCTAAATCTGACCCAGACCACTTTCATATGCGGTCCTAAATCTGACCCAGACCACTTTCATATGCGGTCCTAAATCTGACCCAGACCACTTTCATATGTGGTCCTAAATCTGACCCAGACCACTTTCATTTGTGGTTCTAAATCTGACCCACCACTTTCATATGTGGTCCTAAATCTGACCCAGACCACGTTCATATGTGGTCCTAAATCTGACCCAGACCACTTTCATATGTGGTCCTAAATCTGTATGTATACAAATACATATGTACGTATATCTACAAATACGTATGTATTTGTAGACCCACTGTGATCTGTACGTTATAATACACATGTGGAATGATAAACCGAAGTAGAATATTTCCAGTTGTCCATGTTTTCCACAGTGTTTTAAAGCAGAGTTTAGATGTAAACATTTTCATCATGTAATCTGACATTTCTCATTTATTATTTTAGTCGTCCTGTACCCCCCGATCAAGAGGAATGGTTTTACCTGCAAAATAAATAAAGAAAAAATAAATAAAAAATAAATAAATGTCTTTTAGGTACTTTAATATTTGTTTCAAACACAACAAACAAACAGAACCTTCTGCAGTGGAAATGATCAGACATACTGTTGTAGATGAATTTTCCAGAGTTATATCAAGATAACACGATTTTTCTTATAGAATTTCCCATAATTCAATAGAAACGAATAGGAATGTAATGGTTTTAGTATCCAGATATTAAAACCATTGTCGTGAAAGAACAGGACAGGAATAAAACAGTGGAAAATGAGAAATAATACGAACCGTGCCATTTTCAAACACCTTCATGGCCAATTAAATGCAGATTCATGGTTTACAAGGTGCACTTGAATGCATCGTAAAGATCTGAAGCTCAATGGGAAACAAAGCAATGCACATAAAACGCAGACAGGAAATGTTCCCCCATAAATCCACACGATATCATTTAAAATCTAAATGAGCCAGAATGAATCGTCTTATTTAGATTTTTTGTGCATTAATTGTTCAATAGCTTTCATTAGACTTGTACAAAAACAAGAATCGTCCTATTAATGACAAATCGGACTGTTTGAATAGTTTATGTAAGTCTAAAGGGCTGTTCAGACTGGATTAGTTGGACATGGACACGTGGGCTTCTGTCAGTTTACCACAGGACGTCGGTAATATTAATGGACAATTCGCATGGGATTAAGAAATAGCAGTTAAACTACCAGAAGTGGGAGGGGCTAATCCATTCACGCACCGCCGTCCCCCTCCTGTCGTCATGTTCCTATGATGCTTCTTCTGTTTAATATTGATATCATTTTACAACCGGATGATTTAGCTACTCACATTTATTTTATTATCCACATAGCCTCGCTACGTAGCTTATCTTATCTAAAACCAATCAGAAGTCCCGTGCCTCGAACCAGTGCTTTCGACCTTCTTTTGCTTCTGAATCGGGTTTGTCGTCCAATTCCAACAGTCGACAAGGTTTCACACGCACTTGTCCGACTGGAAAACGTGCTTCTTCAGCCTCAATCTGCGAAAAAACCACTTCTAACAGGATATGACGGAATATCTACACACATATGAACTACTGGTTTATTAGTTTTACCTGGGGGTCATTTTCCTGGACACTTTACAGAAGATAAAAGTTGCGTTAATTTTTATTGACGTTGTACAGTAATGATTACCTACATAGCTCATTTGGACGGGACTAAAATGTCCGCTGTTCAACGTGATATCATGAATTGCGTACAGATAACTCGACACTTTTAATCGGTGTGTTATCGGTACGCATTATAAGCTTTTGACGTGTATATTTACGCCATGTAAAATAGCATGATTAGCGGCTGGTAGGATTAGCAGTTAGGGTTAGCGATTACCATGATAGCGGCTAGCATGATTAGTGGTTTAGGTTAGTGGTTAGCTATTAGTGCAATTAGCGGCTAGTGCATTGACACGCCATTTGACATGAATTGCGTACAGATAACTCGGCACTTTTAATTGGCGTGCTATCTGTACGCATTATAAGCTTTCAGTGTGTATATTTACGCCGTGCAAAATAGCATGATTAGTGGCTAGCGGGATTAGAGGTTAGGGTTAGCAACTACCGCGATTAGCAGCTGGCACCATTCGTGGTTAGGGTTAGCGATTAGCACGATTAGTGGCTAATGTATTGACATGCCATTTAATTTCATGAATTGCGTACAGATAACTCATCACTTTTAATTGGTGCGTTATCTCTACGCATTATAAGCTTTCAGTGTGTATATTTACGCCGCGTAAAATAGCATGATTAGCAGCTAGCGGGACTAGCGATTAGTGTTAGCGGGATTAGCGATTAGTGTTAGCGATTAGCGTGATTAGTGGCTAGCACAAAGACGCATTATCAAATAGCGTGGTCAGACCCCCCCCATTATGTTGCTGACTTGTTGCCCCCTCCTTCTCAGGGCGCACCCTTAGGTCTTCAGGCCAGAACCTCCTGAAAGTCCCAGAGACTCATTTTAAAACCCGGGTAGGCCTGTCCTTTCAGGGTGGAGCCCCCCCCCCCCCCCAGACTCTGGAATGACCCGCCCCTGTCCCTCCGTGTGGTCAACTCCGTGGACTCTTTTAAAAAGCAATTCAAGACGTTTTTATTTTCGGAAAGCTTTTGGTTGATGGATTTATCCTTTTATTTAGTTATGAAATTATTCTAATGTTGTTTTGTTGCACCTGTTTTATGTACAGCACTTTGATTTTTATTTGTGAAAAGCCCTTTATAAATAAACTTTACTTACTTACTTAAATACACGCAAAAGCATGAAAATGCGTACGTATAGCACGCCAAATGCAATAAACTTGCGTCATATACAACGCAATTTCATGAGTTCAGTCTGGGTTATTATTACTTTACCCCACATACCTATGTCAGACTAATCCCATCTGAATAAGGCTTTAGAGTTAATGTAAAACCAAACTGACAGGACGTTTGTAACTGTGGAATGGAGACACTTTTATACAAGTGGTAATGTCAGAGTTTATGAGGTGCACCTGAATGCACCATGGAATCCCAGTGCTTGTGTAAATGACAACCCTGATTATTTTGGTGTATTTACCTGCTGGTGTGAGCAGCTTTGCACCTGTCGGGCGTTGAATTGTGGCCTTGTCCTTCACAGTCACTAGGTCCGAACCCCACTGATCCCCCCCCCGCCCCCCCCGGCAGATACTGGACCCACATGTTCAACACAGGTTCACACTTACACCATGAAAACCTCGAACTGAAGGATTATCTGTCGTTAGATGGTGTTTATGCCTCAGGTGGAGTTCATAGATGGTGGAGTCAATGTCAGGAGCGCTGCAGTTGTCCTCCAGGTGTGTGGTTAAAACACCTGACTGTGACCCTGGTTTGATTTCACCGACCCCATAGACCAGAAGATACTGTGAAGGTGCTGTAGTCGGCGGCATCTTCGTTAGCAGTTTCTTCAAACATCTTCTCGCAAGAAACTACTGGTCAGATTCATTTTCAGATTTTATGCAGCTTCCTTTTGACAATTTCTGCAAAGTGTGTTCACAGTTGTCAGAAATTTGGATTTTTAAAGTTTTGATGAATTTTTGAAATATTTAAAATTAGCCTTTCCTTCTAATGGTTCATATTTTAATGGTTTATAACATGTAAATGGTTCCAGATAACTGTATAGTTCCTGTTGATCACTGATAGAAGTCATATATGGACTTTCATTTGGGTCCATGACCTTTGACTTTGAGTGACCTTGAAGGGTGAAACTCAAGGTCAACAATGTCTACATTTCAAAAATCTTCTCCAAAACTACTGGTTGGATTAATTAAAAAAAAAAAAAAGTAACTTCCTTGGAACAATATCTACAATTGTTTAAGAATTTTTTTTATTTTGACAAATTTTGGCAGTTTAAAACTTGTCTTTACTGATAATGGTCCATATTTTGATGGTTTACAACATGGAAATGACTAGAGTTATCAATATATATAATTACTGTTGATCACTGATCAAAGTCATATGTGACTTTCATTTGGGTTCATGACCTTTGACCTTGAGTGACTTTGAAGGATCAAACTCATGGTCACCAATGTCTAGATTTCAATGTTCTTCTCCAAAACTATTGGTTTGCATTCATTTCAAATTTTTTATATAGCTGCCTTGGAACAATGTTTACGAAGTTTGTTCACATTTTTTGTGAAATTTACAGTTTTGATGAATTTCTGAAGTTTAAAAAAAATTGTTTTTCCTTCTAATGGTCCATATTTTGATGGTTTAGAAGATGTAAATGGTTCCAGATATCAGTCTAGTTCCTATTGATCACTGATAGAAGTCAGATATGAACTTTGATTGGATGAGTTGAGTTCTCCTCCAGTGAAAGTCCCGCCCACTTCTACTATTACATTGATCTGCAGACCACAGGACTGGAACATACAGACCAAACCTGACAACCTCACACATTCAACTGGGGATTGATTCTTGATGCCGCTGAGTTACAGGGACATTTGACCCTTTTTTTTTTTTTTTTTTGGTTTTTCCTTTAATTTGTCATCTGTCTGTATTTCGTCTTGTTTCTCAGACACATGTTTTCATCCCTCAAGGTTATTTTTCTGAAAGTCTATTTATCATTTTATGATTTTCACGCCTTCTCCCGCCTCCTCATGCCATGACTAGTTATTTTCTCAGTTGACTGCCGGCCAGCTTCCCATTACTCATGCCGAAATGCCCTCTTCCTCTCCGAGACGCTCTTGCTCTTTGAATTGTTTTTCCCTCCCGGACAACAAAAAGCTGCTGTACTTGTTGTAAAACCCTTATGTCCATTATCAGTGATTGTTGCCTGCAGTCTCCACCCACTGTGTCTCCGTGCGCATGTTCCACCCAGAACGCCGCCGTCACAGATTTCATTTTAACCTGAAGTCCTGCTTTTCTTCCAAATTAGATTTCTATTCTTCTGTCTGCCTGTTGACTTATTTGCTTCCCTTTCATCATCTTCAGCAAGGTTATCCTGAGGCAGACGCCGCTTTTATGGGAACAATGGGGCGTGAAGGGGGGGGGGGGGCCTGGCTTCGCCGCCAGCCATGCCTTAATCGATCTTGTTTAAAGGGATGTTGTGGGCTGAATGTTTGAACCGTCCCCTCGTTAACAGTTGTCTGGGATTTAATTAAGAAGTGGAGTGAATTTAATGTCAATTACATCTAAAAATGAAGGGGGAGTGCGAAGATGCACAACAAAGAATCCGAGCGAAAGAGGAGGGGGGAGAAAGTGGAGGCTAATTAGAGGATGGAGTTGTGTTCATGCATCATTCTAGTTGAAACATTTCCTTCCTCTCTCTCTCAACCCCATTTTCCTCTCCGCTCTTTTTCTTCCCTCCTTTTTTCTCTCGGTGCATGTATAATCTGCAAAAAGCCCTCAGCAGAAATTTTTGTCACATCTTTTCTTTGCCGTTGGCACATAGTATGGGTATGCAAATATGAGAAAATTGAGACTTCAGCATCGTTGACACACTCTTCCTACACATGAAACACGACTACATACTGAAACGGGCTTCCTCTACAACTGAAGCAATTGAAGTACTCTTGTGTACTTTATTGATTTTTAGCAGATTTTGAAAACCACAGTAAATGCCATCATATCATCCATACAGTATATCAGCCACATAACAGAGAGAAAAAAAACAAAAAAACCCAAAACCATGAGGAACAAAAAAAAGGATAAAACAGACGACCTCCACTGCATGACCCACATTTAAATACAACTTTATTCAGATCTGAGGACTCTTAGCTTTTATATATATATGTATACTTAAGTTTTGACAGTCGGGTTTCGTCACTATTCTCTGCCGAAAAACAGGTCGGTCAGTGTTGTCTTGCAGTCTCTAAGGCTGAGTATATCCACATGTCTGTTGGCACCGCATGGGTCAACGCTAAGGCTGCTGCCGTAACAACACCGTCCATCCCGTAAGCGACATGACTTGACTGTCTCTAAAAACCAGCAGCCGTTGTTTAGAGGCGGAGAGGGTGGGGTCTCGGTGAGAGTATTGCTGTAAATCTTGGAGGATCGGTGAGGAGTAGAGTCAGGGTTTCTTCCCGGCAGGTAGCCCGATGTGTGTCCTTGTTTTTTTTCTACATCAGTACAAAGTTGTGGGTTCACGGCATTCAGCTTTTGATTCCAACATGTGT
>NC_043964.1:5080580-5089834 GCF_902148855.1 Sphaeramia orbicularis
ACACCCCAAACGGACCGGACCTCCGCCTCTGCTTCCTCCTCCGTTTCCATCGCGCATCAGGTGAGAGAGGAGAGAGGAGAGCCTCAGAGCTCAGGCAGAGGGAAGGGGCAGGGCTTTGGAGGGAGGCGGGTTGTTCATGTTCAAACTTTTACTAAGTGCTGTGAGAAATGCCACATCGTAGTATAGCTTTAAATAAAGGAATTAGGAAATAAAGGAATTAAATAAAGGAAAAGAGATAAGATAGATAGATAGATAGATAGATAGATAGATTATAGATAGATATATAGATAGATAGATAGATAGATAGATATATATAGATAGATAGATGATAGATAGATAGATATGATTTGTCATTTCTCATGTGGTATTTACAGAAATATGCAGGCTGAAACAAAGGCTGTTTCTCATTAGTATCTGACAATGCAAACGGTGCAGTTAAAAAGACAGTTTAAAAAAGTGAGCATTAAAAATAAATAAAGATAAAACCACACTGTGAATATACTTTACAAAATGTAACACCGTTCACACAAAATGAGCAGCAGTCCTGTCATGAAGAGGGTTGAATGTGGATGTGTGTTCTGTGTCTGGGGATTGAAAAGGGGGCACAGTCCATTTGTGAAACTCACTGTGATTGGATAGGGGTGGGTGGGTCTGTTGAGAGTTCACACAGTATGGGTGTGAGTGTAAGGATGGGGAGAGGGCACAGTCTGTTAATATTATGATAAATCGTGATAAATCACTTCAGAATGGTTCGATTTAGGAAAAAAACAACAACATGGGAACTGTCACAAAAGTAGCACTAGTAAAAAATCTTAAATAAGGAGAGCTTTTTCGACGGTGGATATGAAGGTCTTTGAGGGTTAAACGCACAACAAATCTATTAACTTTACGTTTGACACCGTTGTTTCTGTAAAATATATCAAAACATGAAGGTGCTTAAGGGTAAAACAGCAGGATGTTTTCGGTTTGTGTGACTTGAATACCAGTGTAAATTCACACATTGTACCTGTTCTTCTTTCGTGTTGATGATCACCAGATCTGCACTTTTTTTTCTACAGTCGCTTCTAGCTGTTTCCCAGGTTCCTACCGCAGTTGAAGAGAAGTAACAGCTGCTGCTCAACAGTTTCCATCCTTCAGGACACGTTTTCACTGAAAGAAAAACACAGAAACAAGAAATATTTACAGCGCACACAAGGTTTTAATGACAGGTGGAGAACAGAAAACAATATGATTTATTTCTAGTAGTAGTAGTATAGTAGTAGTAGTAGTAGTAGTATAGTAGTAGTAGTGTAAATGACAAACTGAGACTGAGACTTTTTTTTTTCTTTATAAATTTTAGGTACTTGATGTTGTTCATATTTTCAAAGGAGAGTTTGTAAATGGAAAAAATTCATAACATAATTAACCATTTATTATTATTATTATTATTATTATTATTATTAGTTATTATTTTTCTGGTTTGGCCCATTTTAAATCATATTGTGTATTCTAATGCAATCAACCCCCTAGACACTTCCTGCTTTAACTTCCTTTTTTTCCTGAGTATTTTCAGAGTTTATTCCATGTATGTTCAGAGTATTTTCTCACCCGCCCTCAGCCTCTCCAGCTCCTGAATCATGTTGGTGACTTTGGCGTTGAGTCTGTCTCTGTCGTCGGTCAGGTTCCATATTTGTTTTTTAAAGGTCGGTAGAAGGTCACTGAGGTCGACATCCATAGACGGCAGGTCTGGAGTTGAGGCAAAGAGACAAATCTGACACCTTTGCACTGAATTTACATCACAACTTTCCCCCAAAATAAGGTTACTATATTAAAAAAAAAACATGTCAACATAAGTTTTTTTTTTCCATTTACTTATAATGGGCAAAATTTCACATGTCTATGAAAACATCAATTTTGTTTCAATTTCCTTTCAAACTTGGCACATATTAGAGGCAATTGACATGCTGACATCAGCACATGCATAGACATGATGACAGCAGCTGAATCAATGACAAAATAAGAGACAATATGAGTGAGGCAGAGTTTGTTGTACCTGGAACCACTTGCTTAATCTAATTTCAGTGACACACAAGGTTTTAATGACAAGTGGAGAACAGAAAACATTATGATTTTATTTCTGTTAGTAGTAGTTGTAGTGTAAATGACAAACTGAGACTGAGACTTGTTTTTTTTTCTTTATACATTTTAGGCAGTTGATGTTCATATTTTCAATGGAGAGTTTGTAAATGTAAACATTTTCATAACATAATTAACCATTTATTATTATTATTTTTATTATTTTTATTTTTTTAAGTTATTATTATTTATTATGTTATTATTTTTCTGGTTTGGCCCATTTTAAATCATATTGTGTATTCTAATGCAATCAACCCCCTAGACACTTCCTGTTTTAACTTCCTTTTTTTCTGAATATGTTCCGAGTATTTTCAGCGTATTTTCAGAGTATTTTCTCACCCGCCCTCAGCCTCTCCAGCTCCTGAATCATGTTGGTGAGTTTGGCGTTGAGTCCGTCTCTGTCGTCGATCAGGTTCCATATTTGTTTTTAAGGGTCGGTAGAAGGTCCTTAGGTCGGCATCCATAGACGACAGGTCTGGAGTTGAGGCAAAGACAATCCTGACACCTTTGCACTGAATTTACAGCAGAACTTTCCCACAAAATAAGATTACTATATTTAAAAAAAACATGTCAACATAAGTTGTTTTTTTTTCATTTAATTATACTTTTTCCTTTTTCTTTTGTTCAGACAAGTTATAGTTTTTAGATGTTACCTGCTTGACAGTTTCAAGTGTGACTCCAGTCTTCCTCAGAAGCGTCATCCGATAAATGACACGTCAGCAGCACGTCAGATGACGCTTCTGAGGAACTGGAGTCACAGTTGAAACTGTCAAGCAGGTAACATCTAAAAACTATACCTTGTCTGAGCAAAAGAACAAAGAAAAAGTATAATTACATAAACAGAAGACAAATGAACGTCATTAGCCTTTTTTCCATTTACTTATAATGGGCAAAATTTCACATCTACAAAAACATCAATTTTATTTAAATTTCCTTCAAACTTGGCACATATATAGAGGCAATTGATATGCTGACATCACACATGCATAGACATGATGACACAATGATGCGATGACAAAATAAGATACATATGAGTGAGAGGCAGAGTTTGTTGTACCTGGAGCCACTTGTTTAATCTAATTTCAATGACACACACAAGGTTTTAATGACATGTGGAGAACAGAAAACATTATGATTATTATTCCTGTTAGTAGTAGTTGTTGTTGTGTAAATGACAAACTGAGACTGAGACTTGTTTTTTTTTTTCTTTATACTTTTTAGGCAGTTGATGTTCATATTTTCAATGAAGAGTTTGTAAATGTAAACATTTTCATAACATAATTAACAATTTATTATTATTATTATTATGTTATTATTTTTCTGGTTGGCCCATTTTAAATCATATTGTGTATTCTAATGCAATCAACCCTCTAGACACTTCCTGTTTTCACTTCCTTTTTTTCCTGAGTATTTCAGAGTTTATTCCATGTATGTTCAAGTATTTTCTCACCTGCCTTCAGCCTCTCCAGCTCCTGAGTCATGTTGGTGACTTTGGCATTGAGTCTGTCTCTGTCGTCGGTCAGGTTCCATATTTGTTTTTTAAAGGTCGGTAGAAGGTCACTGAGGTCGGCATCCATAGACGACAGGTCTGGAGTTGAGGCAAAGAGACAAATCTGACACCTTTGCACTGAATTTACATCACAACTTTCCCACAAAATAAGGTTACTATATTAAAAAAAAACATGTCAACATAAACATATAAGTCATTAAGGTTTCAAAGACTGAGGTGAAACTATCACACATCTAGAATATCATCTTCAAAAGCTCCATTTAAAAAGAGTTTTACATTAGATAAAGTTTAAATTAGAAGTACTACTATTTTCCATTTGATGCTGCTTCACAGTTCATGTGCAGAGACATATGAATGCAGCATTAAATGAATTAAAAAACATCAGATACAATAGAAAAACACTGACATTTGACATTAAACTGCACAGTCAATACATCATAGTTAACCCTTTGTAAACCCACAGGATATTTTTGTACATTTTTGCCATTTTTCTCTGTTAATTTGCTGATCGTTATGTATGTGTTACATGTTATGGCATGTTTATTTTTTCATATTTTTACCCCCCCCCAAAGGGAAGGTAAGGGGTATTGTATTTGGTTTGGTTTATTTTTTGGTTTGATTGTTAACACTTTAGCAGCAAAACACCTTGTTGAATTCATCCCAAATTGGGTTTATAGATTGCCAATGACCTAGAATAGATGTCATTGCATTTTGGGAAAAGTAGGTCAAAATTCAGATTTTTCATGAATTTTATTTTATTGTTGTTTTTTTCCATTTACTTATAATGGGCAAAATTTCACATGTCTATAAAAACACAATTTTGTTTCAATTTACTTCAAACTTTGCACATATATGGAGGCAGTTGATATGCTGACATCAGCACACGCATAGACATGATGACATCAGCTGAATCGATGACAAAATAAGATACAATACGAGTGAGAGGTGCAGTTTTTTTGTACCTGGAACCATTTGTTTAATCTAATTTCAGTGACTCTTGTATATCTCTTGTATATCTATTATACACTACTCACATTTTATACACCATCTGCTATAGAATCATCATATATCAATATTTTTTCTGCTTCTTTCTGCATAAATCTCATAAACCACTTCAGTTCTGCTTAAAAACTACCAAATATTCAGTTAGTTTCAGGATTTTAACCCTTTAAATGCCAGTTTGAATATTTGACACTACTTGTTTTATTAAAACAAAAGAAAAAGCACACACAAAATATGAGATATTGTTTCTTGGTAGTTCTTGGTTCGGTTCAACTGGACTAATTTAAATCCAGCTGAACCGAGAACCACCGAGAAGAACGATGACCAGGGCAAATGAGAACTTATACACATGAGATATTTTCCGTGCAATACATGTTGGAGGGATGTGACTTATTTATATCAGAGTCTTGGACACATGAAAGATTAGCAGTAATACTGATTTTATAATAGCCTTTGCATTTTTAACGTAAGATTTAAAAAAGTGCTTTCAGTGTAAGTCAGTAAGTCTGTACCGAACAAAATTTGACCAAAGGTTTGATGTTTCCCTCTTAAATACAGTGGAGTCAAGTATGAGTATAAAATACAGCAGAAATACTCCAATAAAGTGACGAGAGATGGGGGTTAAATGAACAACAATGCTGTTCATTTTAAATTTGACACAGTAGTTTTTGTACAAATATGTGAAAACATTAAGGTTCTTTTCCCGTAAAACAAACAAAAAATGCAAAAAAACCCGAAAAACTAACAAACAAAAAAAACCTTAATTATTTATATTTACGTAGGATCTAAAATAATAAAACTGACTGTAAAAGTCCATAAAGAACCCATATGAGACTGAATCTATGTGAATAATCTCCTGTTCTTTGTGCAGTGTTTGATCCAGACTCACCGTGGACCCCGAGGCTGATGAGTCCAATGATCAGGAAACCACAGAGCAACCCCAGAACGACAACAGGTCCACAAAACCCCCTGTTTGAGACCTGAGGAGCTGAGGACAGGAAACAGACCAGAGAATAAAACAACAGTAACACTGAGACCAGTCTGGAAAAACACTTCTATGAATCCAGGATCTATACTCTCACCTGAAGACCCTGTGTTGGCACATTGGACCTCCAGGGTCATGCACTGTTCCACCATCCTGGGTTATAAGTTCAGTTCTGCAGCGATGGCCAGGTTACGTGTGAATGTCCAAACACTTCAGCTGTGTCAACTCTAGAGGAACTCATGAGTATTTAACATATGAACTGTTGCATTATGGGATTTGGGATTAAGTTTCAGCATATTTTCAACTGCCTCCCTGCCTCAGTCTGGGAGGCAGACACCCTCTGTATGTTTAAGAGTGGGTTCAAAACGTTCCTTTAGATCAGGGGTGTCAAACTCATCCAAGGGCCGGTATCCTGCATGTTTTAGATGTTTCCCTCTTCCAACACACCTGATTCAGATGATGAGCCTATCATCCAACTCTGCAGAAGTCTGATAACGACTGTCAGGTGTGCTGGAAGAGGGAAACATCTAAACATGCAGGATACCGGCCCTCGAGGACCGGAGTTTGACACCTGTGCTTTAGATGACTCTTATAGTTAGGGCAGCTCAGGCTGTTCTGAGTTCTGCTGCTATAGGCTTAGACTGATGGACACTCATCTGGATACACTGAGCTCTGCTCTGATATGCCTCCTCTATGACCTCCTCTCTGGTCCTCCTCCTCTATGACCTCCTCTCTGCTCCTCTTCCTCTATGACCTCCTCTCTGCTCCTCTTTCTCCCTGACCTTTTCTCTCCTAATTTTCTCTTCTATTTACGCCCCAGTGAATACATGTTACTGACTTGACTTCTTCCCTGGAGTCTCTGTGCTTTATCACCTCACAGATTTTCCCTGGATCATCACAGGTTCTCCCTGGATCCTCTCTGGACCTGCTGCTGTGGTCCTGCGCCTCTCCTCCTTCATCGTCATCTCTCATTTATCCATATAGTTATGATAGTGTTTATTATATAGTTCCATAGATGGTAGAGGTTTTAGTAATTGTACTAGCTGTAGTAGTGGTAGTATATCCATTGTTAGTACTAGTATTTGTAGTAGTAGTATATCCACTGTTAGTACTAGTATTTGTAGTAGTAGTATATCCACTGTTAGTACTAGTATTTGTAGTAGTAGTATATCCACTGTTAGTACTAGTATTTGTAGTAGTAGTATCCACTGTTAGTACTAGTATTTGTAGTATTTATTCTAACTCCAGCTGATCTCCTTTTATTAGTTCTAGTTCAGTTTTCTGTTCATCAGTTCCATCCATCTGTCTCCCCCTAATTCCCCCAGTCTCTCTCTCTCTCTCTTCTCCTCCTTTACTCTCTCTTTAACCCTCTCTCCTCCTGTCACTCGTCCATCCTCCTAGTCTCTCTCTCTCTCTTTTCTCCTCCTTTACTCTCTTTAACCCTCTCTCCTCCTGTCACTAGTCCATCCTCCTTAGTCTCTTTCTCTCTCTCTTTTCTCCTCCTTTACTCTCTCTCTTTAACCCTCTCTCTCCTCCTGTCACTCGTCGTCCTCCTTAGTCTCTCTCTCTCTCTGTCTCTCTCTCTCTCTAACCCTCTCTCCCTCCTGTCACTCGTCCATCCTCCTTAGTCTCTCTCTCTCTCTGTCTCTCTCTCTCTCTAACCCTCTCTCTCCTCCTGTCACTCATCCTCCTCAGTCTGCTTCTCCAGGTTTAAACCTGTTAAAGGTCCTTTTTCCTTCCTCTGTCTCCACTCACTAGTCTTTACTCTTCGTAGATTCGGTTGGTTTCTGTAAATTGTCTCAGAGTCTGGTTTAGACCAACTCTATATGTAAAGTGTCATTAGATAACTTTTGCTATAATTTAGCACTATATAAATCAAATTTGATTTGATTTGATTAGATCTAGACCACAGAGCAGTGAATAAGTGTGTCATGAGTCACTTTGGTATTTGGGTTGTAAAAGTAGCATTTTAAAAACATCCAAGCATTCTGTATCATAATTAAATGTCTGATGTTTTTAACAAATCAAACCGTTTGGAAACTGGCCACTGTTAGTCTCGTCCATATGTTGGCGATGTTTTGTATCGCAAAAAACTGAGAATTTAACATTTTCCAAAGCGTATATTTTCTAAACCAGGGATGTCAAACTCATTTTCTTCCAGGGGCCACATTCAGCCCAATTTAATCTGCAGTGGGCCGGACCAGTAAAATAATAGCATGATAACCAGTAAATATGACAACTCCAAATTGTTTTAGTGCCCTGCTGCAAGACTAGTAAACACAAACCATACAGCCATAAAACTGAACATGAAACTTAAGACACTTCTAAGAAGGGGTCAATAAATCATAAGACAGGGGGCTGGGGGAACATTAATACAACGGGGAATATAATACATAAGAGTGGGGGAGGGACGCACACCTGCAGGCCCCAATGTTACGTCCTACCCACAATGCCATTGTAGAACTTCTAGATGAAGGAGGGGATGATCTGGGTCCAGTCACAGGAGGAGTCATCAGTATCTTCTATGACTGAACTCCTCCATCGTTCCATTTCCTTGCATCTGGATCATTCCAGTCACTGCTGCCATTAGTGCTGGCGTATCCCAGAACAGTTTTTCCAGCGTATGGTCTCCATGACAACAACCAGTAGCGCACGCAAAATCCTCATTTAAATAAGGCGGTCTCCAAGACTTTGCACCTGTTGTCATTTGTGCAGGAAATCTGAGTCGATCACCTGTGACACGCAAATCAATAGCGGTGCATTTTTTTAGCGCAAGCACGCAAATTTGAACCCATTATTTGCGATCTCAGTAAATCAGGCCCTTAGTTTGAACAGTGAACAGGACATAAGTCACATAAAATTAAACTGAACTTCTTCATCATTTTCCTGTTTTTCAGTGATCACCACATGCTCCTTTTACTGGGAATCCATTAAAGGTGAGATTCAACAGAACGTCTTGGATTCTGCAGGAAACATGATATCACAGCTGACTGTTGGAGAAGGTACAACTAATTCTATCAAATAATATCAATAATGAAAAAAAAGTAACAAGATAAGCACTCAGCACAGACCCCCACCAAGAGAGATCTGCTCCACCCCCCACCCCCCACCAAAATTTAATCATTTCTTCCTTGTGCCAGTTTCAACATTTCCTGAAAATTTCATGAAAATCTGTCCATAACATTTTGAGTTATCTTGCTAACAAACAAACACGCATGCACTCAAAGCAAAGTGATCACAATACCTCCTGGTGGAGGTAATAAGTGACTAGATAATATTTTGAGGTCCAACCAAATGGTGCTTCAGTCGTCTCACAATCGATTCAGTCTGTCACAGAATTATAACTTGGACAGAACAATGACCTGAAACCTGAGCAGAGGAGCTGAGAGCTTCATTCCTCTTTACATTAAGAGGAAGAAAAAAACAAAGAAAGTGGCAAAACAGTCCTCGTATCTCAGTGAAATAATATCTTGTTCTGCTTTAATAAGTTCCTTGATCTGTAAATGACTACCCTCCATTTAACAGAATAATTTAACTCTTTCCCCGCCAGAACATTTTCCAGTGAGTTGGTGCCAGTGCCAGCCTTTTTGGTCATATTCACTAATCTTTGAAGGCTCACTGAAAGTGTTGTGTTAGTTCCTT
>NC_043964.1:5089847-5167347 GCF_902148855.1 Sphaeramia orbicularis
TACACTAGATGTATGGTAGTCCACAGTGAAAACTAAAAATAGGAAAGGAAATTGGACTATTAAATTAAAATGGATTTCATTTGATGATAAATTCATACCAGGAAAATTTGATGATAGATTTCAAAGTTGGGCTGAAAAGGGAATTACAGCCATATGCACAATTTAAAAAAGGAGAAATGAAAGCTTCCAGGAGTTAAAAATATATAAATTAACTAATCAGGACTTTTTTAGATACCTGCAAATGAGGGACTATTACATCAAAGATATTAAAACAAATGAGGATAAAATACATCCCATCATAAAGCTACTTATACAAACTTATGGTAATGCTGTCCCAAAAACTGTCAGTTCTGTATAGTTGGTTGATGAATTCTAGAAATGATTCAACATTCTATATTAAAACCAAATGGGAAGAGAGCTGAGTGAGGAGATCCCAGAGGGGATATGGTACTGTGTAATCACATGGATATTTAATTGTTTGTTTTTGGACTAAGGAAAGTCATTTACACGATCCGCAACCGCTCCAACTGCAGTATAACAGTGAAAACACGGATTGACAGAAAATCTCGTCATTGGCGGGGAAAGAGTTAAAATTGCACTTATTATTCTTTAGAAATTTTAGTTTTTTTCAGGTGATTCACATTGTTTTGTTTGGATCGTTCATAAAAGTAAGCATTTTCATAATTTAATGGGTTGTTTGCACTAAAACAAAGACAACATTTTTATTATTTGACTGGTCTGGCCCACTGCAGATCAAATCGGGCTGAATGAGGAACCTGAAAGAACATGAGTTTGAGACCCCTGCTAGGACATCCCTCGCTGCTGTTCCTCTTCCTGCCGACGCTGCCACTCTTGTCAGCCCCCCCCCCCCCCCCCCCCCCCAGGGCACGGCGAGCTGAGCGACGGGAGCGAGCCAAAGCGACTGTGACAAGGGAACTCGCATCAAATTCCCTGACAGTTACCTCAACCACCTCCTCTGATACTGCCATGTCACACGCATAAGGAGATTACTGAATGGATTTAGTCAATGTGAAATGTGAGGGAACGCTCCATGATACAAGCCCCCCCACCCCATTCCCACCCCCCCTTTTCCCTCCCTCCCTGGAGCCAAAGGAGGCTGACTTTGTGATATGCTGCTATCTGGCATGAGCACTTGGCTGGCTTCATTGGGGATGAAGACAGAACAGGTGGCAAAGAGGCGACGGCAAAGCAAAGCAAAAGCGAGCGCACGCCGCTAACACGCCGCAGGTGTCCCGGTTGATGGCACCGAGCTGCACAAAACAGTCCTTACTCACCTCAAAAAGACACAAAAACATAATTATACGGGAGATTTAGTGCAGGAGGACCTCATTTGGCTGTCTGCGCTGGGGTTTGTGATGGTGGGTTTCTTGGTGATGCCAGGCCCTTCTGTCGCCGCCGTAAAGCACAGCGGTGTGTTCAGCTGTGACTGGGACTCATTAGAGGAGACCGCTGTCCGTCATGGTGCTTGGATGTCTGTGTGCCGGTCATCCAGCAGGGACTGGGGTGGGGGGACGTGGGTGGGGGGACTGGGGGTTGGAGGTGGGAGGTGGGCAGAGCCTTCCCCATCATCCAGCCTCCATGCACTACTCTACATCCCATTATTCATTAGAGCAGGGGTCTCAAACTCATTTTCTTTCAGCTCAATTGGATCTCAACACTGCCTCCTGTGGTTCCCGCTGGTACTGCGCCGTATTCTCCGTCTGGGTTCGCATCCGCTAGCTCCAGGAAAACAGACAAAATTACGAACAGAATGTACGCAGAGGACGGACAGAATGCTTGCGTCTTGTGAGCCACATTATGTAAAAAATTCCCATTATGTAATAAAGTTCAAAATGTAGTAAGAATGTCACGTCATCTTGTAATAAGCTGCATTATGTAATAAACTGACACATTTTGTAATAAACTACCTCAATGCATTATGTAGTAAATTTTTTCGCATTATGTAGTAAGTTATTACAGTTTGAGAAATTTATTACAAAATGCACTGAACACATTTTTATTTTCAGGAAAATGTAATGTGCTAAATTAATCTTTAAACTGTGTGGTTAAAGTTCTGATTACATCACCTGTAGCTCCTGTGACTAATTTCTTCTAAATTGCTCTGAAATTATATTAATTTGGATTGTTAGTACATAATGAACCATGGTATTACATTTTTTTAAAATAAAAATGTGTCCAGTACATTTTGTAATAAATTTCTCAAACTGTAATAACTTACGACATAATGGGAAAAAATTTACTATATAATGCGTTGACGTAGTTTATTACAAAATGCGTCAGTTTATTACATAAACAGCTTTATTACAAGATGATGTGACATTCTTATTACATTTTGAACTTTTATTACATAATGGGAATTTATTACATAATGCGGCTCAACACGTCTTCAACGTAGAGTAAATGAGCTGTAAAACTGAGAGTAACAGTTTAAACCAGTCTGAACAATTAAAATATATGATTCTGCAAAACACAAATATGTATAATATACGTGTATTGAACCAGAAATACCTTTTTTTTTTTTTTCAGTAGTTTCAATTTTTTCAGGTCTTCCACCATGTGAACCCTTTTTGACCCCATTGTTAATTCATAGACATACTGTTATTATTGTCTAGTCATATTTATGTCTGTTTTTATTTTATTGTACTTTACTTCTGTGCACTATTTGTTCTAGACTTTCATAGATATATACATACTGTTAACCCTTTAGCGTGGTTTTTTTGTTTTTACTGTTCTTTGCAGTGTTTGTTTTCCTTTAGGACCCTGGTGTCAAACAGGTGGCCCAGGGGCCAAATCCGGCCCACCAGAGGGTCCAGTCCGGTCCTTGGGATGAATTTGTGAAATGCAAAAATTACACTAAGATATTAACAATCCTTTAAGTTCAGGTTCCACATTCAGACCAATTCAATCTCAAGTGGGCGGGACCAGTAAAATATTATCAGAATAACAATAAAAATTACAATTCCAATTTTTTCTCTTTGTAAATGTAAATATTTTCATGTGTTTACACTAAAACAAAGTATAATTTTGCCAAAAATGTGAATAACCTGAACAAATATGAACAACCTGAAATGTCTTAAGAGAAGTAAGTATAATTTTAACAAGATTCTGCCTGATATTAAATGTTCTGTGTATTTTTTATATTATAATGTAAATGTGTAAATTATAAACTGAGGCAGAATATTGTTAAAATTACACTTATTTTTTCAGTTTGTTAAGGTTACCCACATTGTTTGAAAGGATATTTTGTAGATGTAAACCTTTTCATAATGTAAATTTACTTTTTTTCTCTTAAACATTGAGAAAAGTTCGTAGTTGACATTATTTACGTGTTATTATGTTTATATTTTACTGGTCCGGCACACTGCAGATCAAATTTAACTGAATGTGGAACTGAACTAAAATGAGTTTGACAGCCCTGCTTTAGGCTTTTTTTTTTTTTTTACTGTGTTTTTACTGAGTTTTGACATAGTCTTATTTATTAATTTATTTACCTTTATTTAACCCGGAAAACGTCATTGAGATTATAAATCTATTTTCCAAGAGTGTCCTGGCCAAGACTGGCAGCAGTACATTAAATATTTACAGACACAAACTTTTATACATAAAACTGAGTAAATACACACAGCCTGGTCAAAAAGAAGAAAAAAAAGTACCAAATTCTAAAATTTCATTGGAAGTTGATAGCTTTGATTACACTACATTCAATAAACTCATGTCACTGTATTTAATTTCCATCATTTTTCTGGACGTATGTCACTGCTGAGCCTAGTACTGGTACTGTAGGCACCGGGCATGATGGGTAATCCCTTCATCTGCCTCTCCTCATACCCTGGTGCATCCATCACTCTGGAACAGGGCCGTTCTGGACTCATCAGACCACATGACCTTTGGTCGCCATCGGTAGAAACTGAGTTTTTTTTAATCAGAAACCTTAACCTCTGGCCACCCAAATCTGAACAGTTTATCAGAGCAGTTCTGCTGATTTAAAGACAGTCTGAAATATGACATTCATAACCATGGACGGACATAAGGGCAGAGTGGCGCTGACCTTTGACCTTAGGCCTATCCTTGTGCCAGTATCAAAATTTCCTGAAAATTTTCTGAGCATCTGTCCTTAAGTTTTTGAGTTATCTTGGTAAGAGACAGACAAACAGACTCACATTAAAAAACATAACCTCCTTGGTGGAGGTAAAAAGCCAAATATCATTCGTTTAAAGGGTTAAATAAAAACTTTTCAAATATTTCCAATTTGTCTGTAATTTCTGTGCATTTTCTGCCCCACAAAACCAACCCAATGCGACTTCTGCGCTCATAAAACCAACCAAAAAAACAAAATTTGGAGTTATTTTTGAGTTATCTTCCTAACAGACAGACAAACAAACAAAAATGCCCCCCCCCACCCCACCCCCCCATCACCACCAAAATTTAATCATTTCTTCCTTGTGCCAGTATCAAAATTTCATGAGCATCTGTCCATACGTTTTTGAGTTATCTTGCTAACAAACAAACAAACAAACAGACAAACCCTGATGAAAACATAACCAACCCTTGGCAGAGGTAAAAAGCAAAATATCACTCGTTTAAAGGGTTAAATTAAAACTTTTCAAATATTTCCAATTTGTCTGTAATTTCTGTGCAGTTTCTTTCCCTCAAAACCAACCCAATGCGACTTCTGCGCTCATAAAACCAACCAAAAACCAAACTGAACGGTCGACTAAAAGCTAACCGCCAATGAAACTGCCAAACCGGGTGGGTCTGTCCTCCCCCTCCCCTCCCCTCTCCTCCTCCCCTCCCTCCCTCTCTCCTCTTTCCCTCATTTGCCCTGCTGCTCTCCCCTATCCTCTTCTCCTTCCTCTCGTCCATCTCTCAACAGGGGTTCATCTCTTGTGATTCACTGGAGCCCATTACCAGTTCCCCGTCCACCTCCATCCTCGGCCAGCCTCTCAGACGCAACACACACAAGCACTCGATCAAAGCCCCCAGAGGCCGGCAGCTTGATTGATGCTTATCAGAGAATCCATTGTTGTTGACCCGCGTCGCCAAACCCAGTCATCATCTGCGGCGCCGTGTTATTGCAAGCCTCGCTCCGTATCGAATGTGTACGTTGTTAGCCCGGGTTTCCACTTCATCCCCGGCAATCTTCAATAATACTGGATGGAAGCAGGTGGGTGACAGGCCCGGTGGACGTCCCTTCATTTAGACCTGAGTAATGTAGTTTCAAATCCTCCGTGATGGATCCAGGACCCAGGCAGACCCAGGCCAGACCCTCAGAAGCCACGTAGAGGTGAGACGCATTAAAACCGCATCAGCAACAGAACAGGTCCGCCGTTACAGCCGCCGCAGATTCTGATATCGGCGATCGGAAGCTGTTCAATCGGGCTGTAATTGGCGTTGGGAAGCTGTCCGACAGCGGCAGATACTCGACACATTTCAAACCCCGTCTGTCTAAAGCAGCCGGGAGAAGGAAGACGGAATGGAAAAAAAAAGAAAACGAAAAAAAATGAGAAGGAAAGGCATCAGCGTTTAAGGAAGAAGTGGATTCAGTGTATGGAAAGAAAACGGACTGACTGGAACATATGGATCAGCTGATGAATACGAAAACAAAACATCTGATTCTAAACTGAGAGGCATTAAAAAGGACCAACAAGGACCAGTATACGACATTTAGTTTAGGGAACATAGGTACTGGGAACATATGTACCAGGGAACATATGTACCAGGGAACATAGGCACTGGGAACATAGGTACCAGGGAACATAATTACTGGGAATATATATGCCAGGGAACATAGATACTGGGAACATAGATACTGGGAACATAGGTACCAGGGAACGTAGGTACCAGGGAACATAGATACTGGGAACATAGGTACCAGGGACCATAGATACTGGGAACATATGTACCAGGGAACATAGGTACCAGGGAACATAGATACTGGGAACATAGGTACCAGGGAACATAGATACTGGGAATATATGTACCAGGGAACATAGGTACCAGGGAACATAGATACTGGGAACATAGGTACCAGGGACCATAGATACTGGGAACATATGTACCAGGGAACATAATTACTGGGAATATATGTGCCAGGGAACATGGGTACCAGGGAACATAGATACTGGGAACATAGGTACCGGGGAATGTAGGTACTGGGGACATAGCAATCAGGAAGTATTGGTGCTGGGGAACATGGGTGCTAGGGAACATAATTACTGGGAACATAGGTACCAGGGAACATAGATACTGGGAACATAGGTACCAGGGAACATAGATACTGGGAATATATGTACCAGGGAACATAGGTACCAGGGAACATAGATACTGGGAACATAGGTACCAGGGACCATAGATACTGGGAACATATGTACCAGGGAACATAGGTACCAGGGAACATAGATACTGGGAACATAGGTACCAGGGAACATAGATACTGGGAACATAGGTACCAGGGAACATAGATACTGGGAACATATGTACCAGGGAACATAGGTACCAGCGAACATAATTACTGGGAACATAGGTACCAGGGAACATAGATACTGGGAACATAGGTACCGGGGAATGTAGGTACTGGGGAACATAGCAATCAGGAAGTATTGGTGCTGGGGAACATGGGTGCCAGGGAACATAGACACTGTTAATGTTGTTGATATTCATAGATATACATACTGTTAATATTATCTATTCATATTTTATGTCTATTTTTATTTTATCCTGTTGTTTTCTATTTTTCAATTTTATGTTTTTGTTTTTTTTTTACTTTTCAGTACTTTTAAAAAAAAAAAAAATCACTCTATTCTTATTTCTGACGTATTGGTGTTTTTTTCTGTTCATACTGTTGCATTGATTAGAGTAGCACTGAACACACAATGACGGTAAATTCTGTTCTATTCTATTCTATTCTATTCTATTCTATTCTATTCTATTCTATTCTATTCTATTCTATTCTGTGTCTCTAATCTTGTCCATAACGTATTAAGACGTTTTGCAGTTGATTCCGTGTCGTTTCCAGTGAAATTTAAGAAAATGTGACATTGTCGTGTTTTTAATGCGTCGTTCTGTATAAAAGCAGTAAAATTATCTGTAAAAACGTCTGGGTGAACACACACCATGGTGTTGAATTTAAAGACGAGATGGGAAACAGAGGCTCATTTTCCGTGCAGTTCTCGGGAACAGAGCTCCGAATAAAAAAAAAAAAACCTGAGTGTAAAACTGCACTTGTTCTGTAAAGGTGTGATCTTTCTATTGGTTTCATTTGACACTGGGACACTTTCTGAGGTGTTTTTTTTTTTTTTTTGACACTTAATGGTTTGGTCTGTGCATTTTCACAGTCCAGTTTGCAGATCCAAAATCACATTTTCTGCTCATGGGTGGAGATAATTTGTTTCAGGACAAAAGTGGATCCACCTGTGGAGTCGTCGGCTAAAAAAAAATGACCTTTTCAGAACTCCTTCTACTGCTTTTACCTGCACAAGAAGAACTAGAGTTTCATTTTAATTAAAGTGTGTGTGGTCAGTTTTGGATTCCTGCCTTGATTTAGTAGGAGTTGGATGTATTTTGAGGATCTGAGGAGGTATAGTTTATAGGAAAGTGTTTAGTTATGGACTGAATGATGTGTCAGGAACTGGGTTTCCATGACCTTCAGAAATGCACATGTAAAGTGTCCAATAGAAAAGTGGAAATGGAAACACCCCCAGGGGTACTGGGAAGAAGCCCAGGGGTACTGACATTTTTAGGGGAACAATACATTAAATATGTACAGAAGAGGATTAAAAGAAAAAGAGGAAAAAATTATGGTCATATATATATATATATATATATATATACACTGAACAAAAATAAAACGCACCACTTTTGTTTTTGCTCCCATTTTTCATGAGCTGAACTCAAAGATCTAAAACTTTTTCTATGTACACAAAAGGCCTATTTCTCTCAAATATTGTTCATAAATTTGTCTAAATCTGTGTTTGTGAGCACTTCTCCTTTGTCCTTTGCTGAGATAATCCATCCACCTCACAGGTGTGGCAGATCAAGATGCTGATTAGACAGCAGGATTATTGCACAGGTGTGACTTAGGCTGGCCACAATAAAAGGCCACTCTAAAATGTGCACTTATACTGTATTGGGTGGTCCAGGGGGGTCAGAAAACCAGTCAGTATTTGGTGTGACCACCATTTTCCTTGCACAGTCTTCTTCATGAATTCTCTGAAACAGCTTTGGAGATGGCTTATGGTAGAGAAATGAACATTCAGTTCACAGGCAAAAGCTCTGGTGGAGATTCCTGAAGTCAGCATGCCAACTGCATATTCCCTCAAAACTTGTGACATCTGTGGTATTGTGCTGTGTGATAAAACTGCACATTTTAGAGTGGCCTTTTATTGTGGCCAGCCTAAGGCACACCTGTGCAAAAATCCTGCTGTCTAATCAGCATCTTGATATGCCACACCTGTGAGGTGATGGATTATCTCAGCAAAGGACAAAGGAGAAGTGCTTACTAACACAGATTTAGACAAATTTATGAACAATATTTGAGAGAAATAGGCCTTTTGTAGAAAAAGTTTTAGATCTTTGAGTTCAGCTCATGAAAAATGGGAGCAAAAACAAAAGTGGTGCGTTTATATTTTTGTTCAGTATATATATATATATATATATGTATGTATGTATATGTATGTATATGTATGTATATGTATATATATGTATGTATATGTATATATATGTATATATATATGATATGTATATATATATATATATATATATGTATGTATGTATGTATGTATATATATATACATATATATATGTATATTTTAAATTTGTATTCTGGGATTAAAATCAGAATTTCAAGATTAAAGTCAGAATTCTGAAATTACAGTCAAATTTCCATATTAAAGTCCAAGATTAAAATTAGAATTCTGAGATTCAAGTCAGAATTCTGACTATATATATATATATATATATATATATATATATATATATATATATATATATATATTATATAATGTATAAATGTATAATATTGTTTTTTCCCAGTGGCCCTAATCCTCTTCTGTAAATCATCATGTACAAAATAAATAATGAGGATATATATATATATATATATATATATATATATATATATATATATATGTATATTTAATATATGTATATGATATAATATATGTATATGTATATATGTATATGTATGTATATGTATATATGTATATGTATGTATGTATATGTATATATATGTATATGTATGTATGTATATGATATATATGTATATGTATATGTATGTATATGTGTATGTATATGTATGTATGTATGTATATGTTATGTATGTATAATATATAGATATTATGTATATTATGTATATGTATATGTATGTGTATATATATATATATATATTATATATATGTATATGTATATGTATATATATAATATATAATATATTATATATATATATATATATTATGTATATGTATATATATATATATATATATATATATATATATATATCTATATATATATATATGTAATATATTATATATATATATGTATATATATTTTAAATTTGTATTCTGGGATTAAAATCAGAATTTCAAGATTAAAGTCAGAATTCTGAAATTACAGTCAAAATTTCCATATTAAGTCCAAGATTAAAATTAGAATTCTGAGATTCAAGTCAGAATTCTGACTATATATATAATATATATATAGATATATAATATATATATATATGTATAAATGTATATATTGTTTTTTCCCAGTGGCCCTAATCCTCTTCTGTAAATCATCATGTACAAAATGAATAATGAGGATTAAAGCTGAAATATAAAACACAATAAGTACATTCATATATAGTTTTATTGTTGATCATCTTGTTCAAGCTTTGGTAACATTTGAAGAACTTTATATTTTCTATGATTCAAAATGAGTTTGAGTAGATAAGGAATTATATTTTGTTGATGAAAGTTTCATTCATCAATTAGGGATCAATTTATTTTTCTTGTCACTTTTCAGTTTATTTTCGCACAAAATTTACTGTTAAAAAAAATGTTATTTTTTTATATATGACAGTTAAATATATGTTTCTTGTTTATAAGTTTTGAAAATTTAACCAGACACCTTTAGCACAGAAACAAGTTTTGCCGGTTTTTGTTCAATCAAAATGCTGAAGTGAGTGCAGATCCAAGATGATGATGATAATAATAATAATATAATAATGACAACTGAAGAACGTATCACTTTTTTTTTCGGCCTGTTGGTCCTCAGCCTGCTCTTTTCTTGGGTTTATTGTCTGTCGTTCTTCCACTCTTCTGTCCTCCCTCTGCACATCCGTCCATCTGCTGGTTCCGTCCTCAGAGCTGATCCCAGACCAGCAGGACCAGTATGAGTCTGTGTCAGATCTGCGCGTCATATGGAGGCTCAGACACAAGCTCAGCCTATCCCATCCTCCTCCTCTGTTTACTTTACCTTCCCCTTCTTCCTCCTCCTCCTCCTCTGACGTTGACGTTGGAAGAGGTGGAGGCGTCAATCAGAGCGGACGTTGGTCATTTCCAGCCTCAAATTGCCTGGCTCTCCTCTCTGACCTCCTCTTAACAGCCTCACTTCGACACAAACACACGAAAACAAGTGTGTTTACACGGGAACATGCGTGAAGGCGAACACACGGATACGCTGAGATGTGATTAAAGCGTTCAAACCCACCGGCTGGGTGATGCTAATGACCCGCCCACAGGTCACATGGGGTCAAAACACAGCAGGAAGCGACAAATTTAAGGGAATTAAGCAGCGCTGGTGCCCAATTAAAAACTAGTTTAATAAAAGTTAAAACAGGTTTGGTGACTTAAACTGGACCCACTGCGACTTTTATGGCACTTCCAAATATTTCACTTTTCTTAAGTGATTTATTACAGTTTTATAATATTATTCTTTGTATTTTGTGTTTTTTCAGTTTAAGTCTTTCATTTTCCTATATTTAATTCAATGATTATGTAGATGTTCATTAAAGATCAGATTAAATCAAGTCAAAAACAGTGAAAGTTAAAGAAAAAGTGACTTTTTCAGTAAATATATATAACTAAATGTAAAAAGAAGTGTGTCCATCCACTGTCATTGATCCAACTCCATTGGTTTTACTGGTGAATCAATGTTGTAAAAGATGACAGTGTTTCCATGGTAACTATGGGGCCTCTAAACATCCAAATATGGTCATATCTGATGACCATAAAAAGATGTAGAACTGTATTTTACACTAATTATTGACATGTATTGATAGAATTAGTGGATCAACAGGTATTAAACAGTTTAGATCAGTAGATGTTTGGTTAAAGGTGGAGTCTTTGGGTCTTTAAGGGTTAAATAGAATTGAATTATTAATATATTCATTTACGTTTATTTGACGTTCTTGTAAATAGAATAAACTGGAGAACAGAAATCATGTGTGAGGATCAGAACTGTGATGAATAATTTGTGACACAGCAACAAAATGAGTCAGATTTACTAAAGGAATGCCAATTATTGAGGGTGTAATTCAGAAAAAAAAACACCAAAGGAGCGGATGAAACTGGGAAAAATTATAACACTATATTATATTATATTATATTATATTATATTATATTATATTATATTATATTATATTACTAAGTTTATACTTCTTCCTACTCCTTTTCGACCATGCAAAATGGTATTTTGTTTTGTCTTAATTGCGTTTTGTTTTATTTGTTTTTTTGCATGCTTGAAATAAATAAATAAATAAGTTTAGATAAGATAGAATGATAGTGGGAAAGAGAGAAAATAGCAAAACAGTAATGGACATTTGCAGATACACATGGGAAAGTATTAGTAGAAACAAGTGACAAAGTAGTAAATAATAATAATGATAATAATAATAATAATAATAAAAACAACTGGTTCCAGGCACAACAAATCCCGCCCCTTGCATGTATTGTATTATGTCCCGCCAACTTCTATAGTTAGACTGATCTTCGTCCAGACCACAGGACTGGAACATAGAACAGAACCTGAACAACCTCACACATTCAACTGGGTTTTAAGTTTTAATAGAACATGTCACTAGTTGCTTTTCCATTGGACATCTGTGCAAACTTTAACCGATATGTACTAAATGTTGAAAAAACAGAAGTGCTTAACATCAGTTTTTTCTATGAAATCACAAATGCGATGATTTGTTTATTTATTATCGCAAGATGACACAACAAGTCATTCCATAAACATGGCGACGAATGTAAATATGGTGTTGAGTTACAGATATATTCATTATTATTATATATTACTCTTCTGTCTTGTACTAAATTAAAAATGGATCGGATTTCCTGGTGTGTCCACACATACCGCCACATGTAACATATGTCAACATCTGTTTTTTTTTTTTTTTAATTCACCTGACTCAATGTGAAAAAAGGTCTTTCCATTGCAGTTTTGCGTGATATACCATCTGTGCTACACCCGAAAACCACCTCTTTCCAGCGCAAAAATTTTAATAGAAAAATGAGACTTTTGGCAAATTGTGGTTTTTTTTCCATTAGGGAAATTTTTATGCGCAAGTTTATTTGCACAATTTGAGGGTCAATGGAAAAGCGACTACTGACATACAGGGACACTGGAACTATTTTTAGTGTCGGACAGTCTTTATGAAGCCAACTGGTACTTTTTCTAAATTTGTGCTGAGCGTTTCTGCGACATTATCTCAGGTTTTTCCTGGATGACAGTGTCATCAGCGTACATTTGATACATTTGAATATGTACATTTAGGTAAATTTATATGAGAGATGTTTCCCCAGATACATTAGATTAAGTAAAAAAAAAAAAGAATTCTGAGTGATGAGATCGTTGTTTTGTTGTTTTCCAGATCAATATGTTGAATGTTTGTTCATTTTGACTCATGACTTCGTGCTTCGACAGAATCTTGCTGGTTGAAATAATAGAAGATTGGACAAAATGAACAACAGCACAGAAAGAGAAAAAAAAAACCAAAAACAGACAGACTGGCAGACTGTGTTCGCCATGTTTGACAGTTGGTCCGATCTTCCTGCTCTGTTTCCTGAAGCAGTGTCTTGACAGAAATTCAACAAATTCATCCACCATCACCATAAAACTCCGCGGGTTGAATCCGTCCCTTAACTTTCCTCTAAAACGGAATTCAGTTTAATCCAGGGTCGGAATCAGCAGCGTTTCGAATGTGCAAATGCAGTCATGTTATGTGTAAGTTTTGTTCTTGTTTTTTGTTTTTCTTATGACTTCTTACTACCTGTTTTATTTCTAAGGACTAAGTAAGATTACTGGTGTGTTGCATATTGAAATAAACTAAACAAAAAAAAAAAGGTAGAAAGATCGCACTGTTTCTGAAAAGTCAGTTATCAGGAGGTATGAGCGTCACCGTTGACAACGGACGACGTTCACAGAAAATATGAAACAGGATTCACAACGGAACATAGATACTGTTAATGTTGTGATATTCATAGATATACATACTGTTATAATTGTCTGTTCATATTGTATGCCTATTTTTATTTGATCCTACATTGTTTTCTACTTTTCAATTTTATGTTTTTTTTTTTTAAATTTATTTATTTATTTTTTTCTACTTTTTAGTACTTTCTAATTTTTTTTCACTCTATTCTTATTTCTGACGTATTAGTGTTTTTTTCTGTCATACTGTGCACTGATTAGAGTAGCACTGAACAGACAATGACAGCAAATTCTATTCTAGTCTATTCTATCTATTCTATTCTATTCTATTCTGTGTCTCTAATCTTGTCCATAACGTATTAGACATTTTGCAGTTGATTCCGTGTCATTTCCAGGGAAATTTAAGAAAATGTGACATTATCGTTTTTTTAATGCGTCGTTCTGTATAAAAGCAGTAAAATTATCTGTAAAAACGTCTGGATGAACCACACCATGGAGTTGAATTTAAAGACGAGATGGGAAACAGAGTCTCATTTGTGCATCCAGTTCACGGAACAGAGCTCCGAATAAAAAAAAAAAAAAAAAAAAAAAAACCATGAGTGTAAAACTGCACTTGTTCTGTAAAGGATTCACAAACAGTTTAAAAATGAGCAGAACTGAGTCAAACGTAGAAAGAGTCGTTTAATTCAAATCCAGTCCCATATAAACAAAACCTTCTCAAATGTATAAGCCGTCTGGATGCCTTCAGAAGCAAACGTTTGACTGGTAGTGTACCTAAATATCGCTGGGGGGGGGGTGTATAATGTATATGGTAGTTATTTCTCCCTCGGTGGCGGCGGCCCCTCCATCTGTAACGTCCAGACCTAAATGTGTCCGTTCTCATATCTGCCTTTTGTTTTCCACCTGTGTATGAGTGTATTACCGACTCTAAATCTGTTAACACACATTACAAAGACCAAACCAACCGTTTATATCCATGCCCTCTGGGTAAGGCCCCGTCTCCATGGTTACAGGATCATGTTGACCAGTTAAAAAGGCTCCAAAATAATGGTTCCCCTGGAGGCAGAGACGTGGATTGGACCGGAGCCACGAGGCAGAACCGGGTGGACGGATGGACGGTGGACGTGGGTGCCGTCGAGTTACCGCGCTGACATTTCACCTCACGGGCGGCGTTCCCTTCGCCGCTCTGCCGTCTGTCACATGGCCCCGCGGAAACCGACTGCGCCGCTCGTATAACTTCATTACTTTTTAATGCGGCCGTAATTACTCCGGCATGTTGTAATTGGACAGAGATATGAGAACAATAAAGGATGTCAGGACAGAGAAGGGGGGGTTTTAATCGGGGGTTAATGATATTTATTTTGCGCCGTGCTCTTTTCGGTCTGAGTCACGGCTGAGGCACGTGGGCTAAGTGTCGAATCTCCAGGGACGGCGGCGCTAGCGGCGGTGGTGGATTATCCCTCGCCGTTGTCGCCCAGGAGATGCTTTCGAGCCTCTTGTGTCGGTTTTGTCGTAGAAAGGTGACGCATTAACCTCAGATCCGATTAAGGGCTGTAACGGAGCCGGGTCGTGCCGGGGCCAAACGGTCGGATCAGGCCTGAAACCTCCGTGACCCAAGTGTTTGGAACAGATAATGAACTTAGTTTTATCAGGTCTGGATGGTTCCCCCAGGGTCCAAACGGGGACAGAACAGGGTTCATGTTCTGGTACAGTCAGGTTTTTCACCTATAAGTAACAACAAAGACAAACTGTTTTCTTTGTTTTTGAAAAAAAAAAAAAAAAAAAAGGAAACTTACTGTTTGAAAATGTTTGTTTTGATTCATTCATTAGCTCGCTGGCCGATAGAACATTAGCTATTGTGAAGGCGTCATCTTTGTCGTCGTTGTCGTCTTGGTTGTTGTCTTTGTCATCGTCTTTGTCGTCATCGTCTTTGTCGTCATCGTCTTTGTCGTCATCTTTGTCATCATCTTTGTCGTCATCATCGTCTTCATCATCGTCTTCGTTGTCGTCTTTGTCGTCATCTTTGTCGTTGTCTTTGTCATCGTCTTTGTCGTCATCATCTTTGTCGTCGTCATTGTCTTCGTTGTCGTCTTTGTCATCATCTTTGTCATCGTTTTGTCATCATCGTCATCTTCATCTTTGTCGTCATCTTTGCCGTCGTCATCTTCGTTGTTGTCTTCCTCGTCTTTGTTGTCATCTTTGTCGTCATCATCGTCTTGGTTGTCATCTTTGTCATTGTCTGTCGTCGTCGTCTTCATCTTTGTCGTCATCTTCATCTTTGTCGTCGTCATTGTCTTCGTTGTTGTCTTCCTCGTCTTTGTAGTCGTCTTTGTCATCTTCTGCATCTCTGTTGTCGTCATCATCTTCATTAGTAATTCCTTCAAACATCTTCTCTGACAAAACTCATAACTTATAAACTTTTGTGCATCTTCCATGTGACAGTGTCTACAATGTTTGTTCACACTTTTGAAAAATTGAGAAAATAAATTTGAAAAAATAGATTTTTAAGTTTTTGACACATTTTTAAAAAATATTCTAAATGTCCCTTTTTCCTTCTACTGGTCCATATTTTGATGGTTTAGAACATGTAAAGGTTCCAGAGATCAGTCTAGTTCCTATTGATCACTGATAGAAGTCACAGACTGTGATTGGATGAGTTCAGTTCTCCTCCAGTGAAAGTCCCGCCCACTTCTACTGTTAGCTTGATCTGCATCCAGACCACAGAACTGGAACACAGAACAGAACCTGAACAACCGCACAAATTTAACATAGAACAGACGCTGACGTACAAGGACACTGGAACTGTTTTTCTATATAATAACCTATAATAATGTCAACTCCAAGGTTTTCTCTGTTTTAGAGCGAAAAAGACAAATTTCAAATTACATGGTGAAAATATTTACATCTGAAGTTTTTTTTTTTTTTTTTTTTTTTCAATACGTGCCAATACGCAAGATTATAGCCAAGATTAATTTCCATCTTAATCCCTACATCTACAAACTATCCTTTAAAAATGGAAATGCGTAATAACTTATAAATAATGTCAACTCCAAACTTTTCTCTATATTTTAGAGTTCTAAAAAATATCGTAAAATTACATCATGGAAATGTTTACATCTACAACTTCTTTAAAAAAAACGCGTATAACATGAACAACTAGGAGCAAATTGAAATGTCTTCAGTAAAATAACTTCAATTTTAACAACATTCCTGCCTCAGTTTATGATTTATTATAATTGATAGAGGATCAACAAATACACAAACGGACAAAATATTGGTACAACTGCTTCTATTTGAACACATTTTCAGGTTCTTTCTACATAATCTTTAGAAGTTCAGTCCAGATTTGACATGTAAACCCATTATCCGTGCACACTAGAGGATTACTGTACATGTTATTATTCATGCGATCAGGTTCTGATGAAGTTCCTGTTCCCCTGACCATGTTCCGTCTACATGCACAGACCAAATTACACCCGTTCATCAATAATTCACGAGGGTTCATACACAGATCCGCCTGGTTTTGGTGGAATTTAAGAACACACGTTTCCGTCCCAACCTCAGACTTCTCAGTGATTCACGTGTTTATTCCGTTTGTAATTTCTGACTCGCTGCTGCATTTCCAAAATAATATCGATCAGCCCAGAGGGGAACGATAATTACATCCAGACCTGGTGTTTGTAAGAACCCGGCCCGCGGGGGGAACGGCTCATTCTGGGGGAACGTGTCCATGTTTTTGGTCGTGTAGTTGTTTTAGATATTCTGTGATTACTTAGTGGGTACAAGTGGAAAATGAAACCGTTTACTGGTGCTAATGAATTCTAAATGTCATTAATTTACACCAGAGTGTTCTTCAACAAAGACGGCGTGGTGATGAAGTGGTGAAGAAAAAAAAAAAAAAACAGACTGATGTTCCCTCCAAACAGAACCACAAAATGACACAAAACAGCTCGGATTTAGAACATGAAGAACTGACCAGCAGATGGTACCAAGATCCCCAGTACCTGGTTCTCCAGTACCAGGTACCTGTGTTTACAAGTACCTGTGTTCTCCAGTACCTAGTACCTGTGTTCTCCAGTACCAGGTACCTGTGTTCTCCAGTACCTAGTACCTTTGTACTCCAACACCTAGTACGTATGTTCCAAAGGGCCTAGTACCTGTGTTCTCCAGTACCTAGTACCTTTGTTCTCCAGTACCAAGTACCTATGTTCCAAAGGGCCTAGTACCTGTGTTCTCCAGTACCTAGTACCTTTGTACTCCAACACCTAGTACGTATGTTCCAAGGGCCTAGTACCTGTGTTCTCCAGTACCTAGTACCTTTGTTCTCCAGTACCAAGTACCTATGTTCCAAAGAGCCTAGTACCTAGGTTCCCAGTACCTAGTGCCTATGCTCCCAGTAGCTATTACCTATGTTCTCAGTACCTAGTACCAATGTTCCCAGTACCTGTGTTCCCCAGTACCTAGACCTATGTTCCCAGTAACTAGTACCTATGTTTCCATTACCGATGTTCTCCAGTACTCATACCTATGTTTCCCCAGCACCTAGTGCCTGTGTTCCCCAGTACCTAGTACCTGTGTTTCTATTGCCTAGTACCTATGTCCCAGTACCTAGTGCCTGTGTTCCCCAGTACCTAGTACCTGTGTTCTCCAGTGCCTACTACCTATGTTCTCCAACACCTAGTACTTGTGTTCCCAGTACCTAGTACCTGTGTTCCCAATACCTAGAACCTATGTTCCCCAATACCTAGTACCTGTGTTCCCCAGTACCTAGTACTTATGTTTCCCTAGTACCTATGTTCCCCAGTGTCTAGTACTCATGTTTTCCAGTACCTAGTACCTAACATAAGTACCAGGGAACATAGGTACTGTAGAACCATCCTTTTCATCAGACTAATATCGCACCAACAGGAGTCAGATCATCTTTCTCATTGGTTCCAGTGACAGCCCTCGCATTTAATCCAATTAAAGCTCCAGAAGTGTGTCACCACACACACACACACACACACACAAACACACACGTACACACACATACACACACACCCTCACACGCACACATACACACACACACATACACACACATACACACACACACACACCCTCACACGCACACGTACACACACACACACATACACACACATACACACACACACACCCTCACATGCACACGTACACACACACACACATGCCTGTACACTCTTGGTCTTGGCGGTGACACAAACACTCACAGAGTCAATCAATCACACCTTTGTTCACACACACACACACACACACTACACACACACTGGTTTCCATCCTCTTCCTCATCAGGATGAAGGTGTGAGCTCTGGTTTCTGTATTAGAACCGTTCCACCTCCACGCATGCGCCGGCTTTAACTGGTGGTAAAGAGGAAATTAATCTGCCCCCCCCCCCCCCCCCCCCGCCGTCCAGGCAGGATATTAATGTGGAGCGTTCACCCATCTGTGTGCACCAGCAGCCCCGCCCATCACAACATATGCAAACCACAGGTGGAACCGATGAGGACGAGAACCTGCAAACCACCGGTGGAACCGATGAGGACGAGAACCTGCAAACCACAGGTGGAACCGATGAGGATGAGAACCTGCAAACCACAGGTGGAACCACAGGTGGAACCGATGAGGACGAGAACCTGCAAACCACAGGTGGAACCGATGAGGATGAGAACCTGCAAACCACAGTGAACCACAGGTGGAACCGATGAGGACGAGAACCTGCAAACCACAGGTGGAACCGATGAGGATGAGAACCTGCAAACCACAGGGGGAACCACAGGTGGAACCACAGGTGGAACCGATGAGGACGAGAACTCGCAAACCACAGGTGGAACCAATGAGGATGAGAAACCCACAAACACAGTAGAACCGCACTAGAACTGATGAGGACGAGAACCCGCAAACCACAGGTGGAACCGATGAGGACGAGAACCCGCAAACCACAGGTGGAACCGCACTGGAACTGAAGAGGATGAGAACCTATGTTTCCCAGTACCTATGTTCCCTGGTACTTATTTTTGCTGGTGCCTATGTCCCCTGGCACCTTGTACCTATGTTCCCAAGTACCTAGTACCCATGTTTTCTGGTATCTATGTTCTCCAGTACCTATTTTCCCTAGTACCTATGCTCCATAGTACCCATGTTCCCCAGTACTTAGGTTTCCCAGTACTTAGTGGCTATGTTCCCTAGTACCCATGTTCTCCAGTACCTCGTATCTATGTTCCCTAGAACCTATATTCCCCAGTGCCTATGTTCCCTAGTACCCATGTCCCTGGTACGTTTTTTGCCAGTACTGCCAGAACATAGGTACTAGATACTGGAGACAGACGCTAAGTGTGTGCAGGCATGTGAGTAGATGAGTGTGTGTGTGTGTGTGTGTGTGTGTGTGTGTGTGCGTGTGTGTGTGTGTGGTGTGTGGTGACACCGCTTCTGGAGCTTTAATTGGATTAAATGCGAGGGCTGTCCCTGGAACCAATGAGAAAGATGATCTGCGTCCTATTGGTGCGATATTAGTCTGATGAAAATGATGGCGTTTTCCGATCTTTGCGGTATTGGCTGACGTATCCAGAACCTAACTGGAGACGCAGGAACCGCAGAACTAATAGGACAGAATATAGGAGGGTGTCCTTTGTTCAGTTTATTTAAAATGATGAGAAAATCTGTAAGTCCATCATCCGTCTTCATCTTCATCACAGCAGTTATTAAACACAGGAACATGACAGCTCGGGTTTCAGCCTGATGTGGAATTGAACATAATTAAAACCAAAAGAACTGTTAGTTTTAGTGTGAGATGGATTTACGGGTGGGACAATTTATGAAATCTCACCCAAAACAATAATGACTAATGTTGGCGTGTGTTAATCAGCGAGACGACAATTATGTTTGGAGTCGACAATTAATGTAATGATCATTTTCTGAAGTGTGTACGCTGGAGAAATGTACGAGGATCTGACGAACGCTGTGACTGTTACGACATAGTGGTCTCATATGAGTCAGAAAGAGAAGAGAAGGAGAATGGAAGGTTTTACTGTTGTTTAATCACCTTTAACCCTAAAAGACCTGAACAGCAACCACAGAGCAAATGAAAATGAGCAAAATACTAGAAAAATAAGGGAAAATGACCAAAAAACCTTGAAATGAGGCAATAAAGTGAATACATTTTTCTGAAGTAGAGCAGACAATTAGCAAAATACTCAAAAAATGGAGGAGAATTCGCCATTTCTCCCATCCAGAACCATGTATTTGTTCTGTTACCCCTCAAAAACCAAAACCATCTAGCTTGATCTGAAATGTGTGTTGTATCACGTTTGACAAATTTAGATTTTTTTTTTTTTTTTTTTTTTAATTTTGGCAATTTGTGAAATATTAAAAATGTTCCTTTCCTTCTAATGGTTCATAGTTGTGATGCTTTTAATCATGTAAATGGTTACAGGTGTTAATATAGTTCCTATTGAGCACTGATAGAAGTCATATATGGAATTCATTTGAGGTTCATGACTTTGACCTTACGTGACCTTGAAGGGCAAACACAAGGTCACAAATGTCTAGATTTCAATGATCTTCTTCCCCGAAACTACTTTCGTGTTCATTTTAAAGTTTATATGTAGCTTCCTTGGGACAGTGGCTCCAAAGATTGGCTACCAGTTTGACAAATTTTGATTTGTTTTTTTTTTAAGTTTGATGAATTTTTGAATATTACAAATTTGCTTTCCTTCTAATGGTCCATATTTTGATGGTTATAACGTGGAAATGGTTCCAGATATCAATATAGTTCTTTGATCGTAGGGCTGTAAGAAAATATCGGTTCTGCAATATATTTGCGATATTTCATTTCAACAATTTGTATCGATATTAAAAAGTACTGCATTGATATTTTTAGGTATTTATTCAAATGCAGATATTGCGGAGGTTCATTTTAGTTTTCTTTTTTGTTTATTTTTGATGTTGTGACATTAGTTCTGAATGAAAAGAATATGAATATTTGAACAGGATCTTCAGCTGAATGTCTGTAAAACTATTTGTTTTAATAGAGGAACATTTTGTGATATAGCATTAGATCCTGTTGGGATCAAATAAAAATGTGTTAGTATTTGTGCATTTTTCTGGAGTAATTCAATTTTTCCAGGAGATAATCTTTTAAAAAAAGAAACAAAACCATAACAAAAATTACCTTTTAAACATTATCATGATATATTGTGATATATATCGTATCGTGATCCTAGTATTGTGATTTGTATCATATCGCCAGATTCCTGCCGATACACAGCCCTGTTTGGTAGAAGTCATCTGTGGGTTCTAATTCTTGGTAGAAGTTGCCGGTGAACTTTGTTTTCCCGTCTGCTTTTATTTCGTAAATATTTTCCGCTCTACATTCGCATCGCAGACGGCGTCTTTAACGCCTCGTTTCTCCGGTGTGATTCAACTCCCCTGGTTATCACTTTGCAGTTGTGTGTTTGGTCAGCTCACCGTTCAAGCGCTCGGCCATTAGTCCGCTGCCATTATAAATCTTCCCCCTTATTAGAACCAGCGAAGCTCAATAGGTGGAAATGCAGGCCACTCACAAACCTCTATCAAAGCGCGGCTCTATCGATCGTCCTCTGCGCTCTCGTTCACCTGGACTCAGATGGATGGAGCGCCGGGTGTCAGTCGGTTCGGCTGACTCACACGCCTCCGTTTGTGCCTCCTTACAGTCACTTCCTGCGGCGATGGCTTCGTTCAAATGTCAGAGTAAATGAGCTGGCCGGCCTGTGCTAGTGTGTGTGCTCATCAGGACACGTTCTGAGGCTGTTTGTTTCCTCTGGTCTTCTACCTTCAGCCCTCACACACACCACACACACACACACACACACACACACATATTATATGTCCACCCCATTCCTCCTCCACCTCCTGTGGCTCTCCAGGGGTCATTAGCTCGTTTATAGGTTTAATTAAAGCCCGGTTAATTATTTAGCCTCAGGAGCGAGCCGTCCCTGGCCTGTAGTTTGATCAGTGTGACTTGTTGAATGGAGATGAAAGACCTCGGCCAGACATCCGTTGTCCACCAGCCTTTACTGAAGAACACACTGGAGCAACTTTCCCTTATAGGTACGAGTACTTTTAGAAAAACACAACTAGAGTTAAGCACATGTTCTGCACTGTAAAAAATACCTGTAATTTAGGCAAGGCAAGTTTATTTGTATCGCACATTTCAGCAACAAGGAAATTCAAGGTGCTTCACACATGAGACTGAAGTACGACGACAGGGAAAAAGAAACACATTTAAAACATTATAAAAGAAACATGTAAAAGGGGATGAAAAACAGCAAGTAAGAAAACACAGAAAACCCAAAAATATAAAAACACACACATTAAAGTAAGAGGTGCAGTGCAGAGTTTCAAAGGAGAATAGAACATTTAAAAAGTCTTTCTAAAGTTTAGTCAGCGGCAGCAGTGAACAGCGGAGTCTGGAACCTGGACTGAACAGAACTCAGACTCACACATCAGACCTGAGGTTTTCTGGTGGTTTGTTCCACATCTACGGAGCATAGAAACCGAACGCTGATCCTCTAGGTTTAGTTCTGACTTTGGGAACCCAGAGCAGACCGGCACCAGACCACCTGAGTGGTCCTGATGGTTCAGACTGGACTAGAAGGTCTCTGATGGATTTTGGGCCTAAACCATTCAGTGCTTTATATGCTAGCAGGAGAATTTAACAGAATTTCACTGTTTATTTTACAGATTTTTCCTGCATTTTTAAGATACAGGAAAATATCAATGAAATGACAAAATAAACTGTGATTTTACATGTCAAATGTAAAATAACATGAAAAAAACTAACTGTGAATAACCAAAAATTTAAATTTTTTAAAAGAATTTTTTTCTTTTTTCACAGAAAAATACAGTTAAAATGCATTTGCAAATGTATCATAATCTCACAAATATTTCTTTCTATTGTGAGATTAAACTGTTAATTTAAAGTTTAATACTGTAAAACAAAAAAAAAAAAAACAAAAAACGAGATAAAATTACTGACAATTTACCGTAAAAGAAGTATTTGTTCTGTAAGTTTACCAACTTGTTATTAATTGACAAATATCTTGTGTAATTACAGGAGGTTTCACAACAAAAATGTTGAATAAATGTACTTTTGTGAAGGTATACAATGTAGAAGCACTGATAAACTGTCCAAATACAGTTTTTATCAGTGGAGTGGACAACTGAGTCTCATTGGAAAAAATAAATAAATAAATAAATAAATAAATAAATAAATAAATAAATAAATAAATAAATATATATATATATATATATATATATATATATATATGTATGTATGTATGTATATATATATATATATATATGTATATATGTATATATGTGTGTATGTATGTATGTATGTATGTATGTATATATATGTATGTTATAGTATATGATATATATATATATATCTATATAATGTAATTTGATTGTTTTATCCATGGAAATATTCTTTATTAAACATTAAAAGTCAAAAAAATATGCAAAATCTCATGTAAAGTTAGGGCAAAAACTGTATTTTAATTATGGAAAATTACCGTATTTTACAAAATGGTTATTTTCCGTTATTTAACAGTATTTTTTCGGCACCCTTGCTGCCAGGTTGCCAGGGTTTTTTAAACATTTTTTTATTTATTTTTTTTTTTACAATGTGGTCTACTATCTGTTTGGACGTATTTCATAAATGGGTGCTCCTATGAAACTGGGTTTATTTTTGGAATCTGACACTTTTCCACCTTTTTAGACCCCCCCCCCCCCCCCCCCCAAAAAAAAAAAAAAAAAAAAATCAACAACAAAATCATGCCAACCATCTCAAGTCAATATTCCTAAATATTTTAAACTTAAGGCACTTTTTTTTTTTTTTTTAAACAACCAGTAACTGTAGTTTATTTCCATGTTTTTACCTCCATAAGGGCATATGGGGGGGGGGGGGGCAGACCCCCGCTTAAATCTGCAGTGTATTCCACCAGGTCCACAGTGTAATTAAACCAGTGTGTGACCTCCGTTCCCGTCGTTGTCAGGTTGTACCACCTGTTAGTGGAACTTGTGTTGTGCGTTCACTCAGATAAATGGTGGTGATCACATGAGCTCCGCGGTGGCGCTAATTAACATTAGGCTGTAATTTATCTACATAATTCTGTTCCATGGAAGTGGGCTGAAACAGTCAGACGCCTGCGCTGTTCTGTACCTGAACATCCTGTACACAAGGGTTCCCATTAACGGGCTTCATCTGTGACATTAACTGAATATGTTTGGTATTAGTGTGTTTACACGAACACAGTTCCTGATAATAGAAGATATACGTCCACATGACATTATAGAACAGCTTAGACTTGTGTCATATTTGTATAGAAGTGGTTCTGTTGTATGATTACACTTGATAAAGGTAATTAAAAAGTTTCTACCACAACAGTCGACAGCACTGATCACTGTCAAACATTTATTATTTAAGTGCATTAATGTTACAACACACTGATTTCACAAGAACATAGAAGTTACAGCACAAATATGTACAGAAAATCACACAAAACAGCCTGTGACTGAGTTATATTCATGTCATATGTCTTTATTCCACTGACGTAACAAAGGTGGTTTTTGTATAGTTGAGGTTATTTTTATAATTTTGTATATTGTCTATTTTTTTTTTTTTGTGCAGTTTGTGTGATATTTTATATAGTCTTATTTATGAGAAATGTTTGATGTTCAACAGTTTCATTTTTCCTGTAACAGTGACAATAGTTCTATTCTATTCTATTCTATTCTATTCTATTCTATTCTATTCTAGTTCTATTCTATTCTATTCTCCTGAATAGTACCAGTATTAGTCTTGTCCTCTTTCTCTTCTTTTCTTTTCTTTTCTCTCCTCTCCTCTCCTCTCCTCTCCTCTCCTCTCCTCTCCTCTCCTCTCCTCGCCTCTGTCCTCGTCTTTATTGACTCTAACTCTAACTCTTCTTCTCTGGTGTCAGGCCTGAAGGAAGGGGGCGGGCCGGTGGGCGGGGCTACTGGGCTTTTTAAACCAATTCCACATCTGTCAATTAAGGCTAGTGATTTGTGTCGGACAGGAATCACTCTGGCACTGCCACTACACACACACACACACACACACACACGCACACACACACACACACTCACACACACACACTCACACACACACACTCGCACACACTCACACACACACACACACACACACACACACACCTACACTCACACTCACACACACTCACACACACACTCACACGCACACACACACACACACTCACACACACACACTCACACACACACTCACACTCACACACACACACTCACACACACACACTCACAACAACACACACACACCTACACTCACACTCACACACACACACACTCACACACACACTCACACTCACACACACACACACACACTCACACACACACACACACACACACACACACACTAATCCTCAGGGGACCCACAGAGTCATTGATTGGTCGAGCTGTTCGCCCTCAGACAGGTCGATAATGCTTGTGTTCTCCCGGCGCTGGGACCGGAGGGTGAGGCTGGGTAGACGCTCATTTGGCCGTTCCCATGGGAACCGCTCCCACTCCCACCGGATACGTCTCTTTTGAAGACCTCTGCTGGGGGTGTTTTTTTTTTTTCCTCAAAGTTTCTGTTTTGGAAGTTTCCTTAAATCAACCTTTGAGGACAGTTAATTTCATGTCAAACGATAAACGCCTTAATTGGCAGAAAAAAAAAAAAGAAAAAGAAAAGTGCGGTGCCCGGGTTAGGGGGTTATCTGGGTTATTATTGGTTCTTTGTCTTAAGACAGATGATAACGGAGCATGTGGGGGGGGGGGGTCGGTAAAATAATGAATTTTTCTTGATTAAAAATTCTCTGGGAGAGCTAGCGCCGAAACCCTATTGATTTCCATTAAAAGTAATCAAAGTGGTGGTGGTTCGAGATGGGTTTGAGTTTTTTTTCATTCTGGAAAAAAAGAAGTATTTGACTCGTGCTTTTTTGAAAAAAAAATAAATAATAAAACACCAATGATGTACGTGTGAGAGCTGGAATCGTGGCGTTCATCAATCAAACCGCTAACGTTCTGAACCTTGAACTGCGGCCGAAGTATTGGCGGGATATCGCCGAAGCCGTGAAAAGCTCGGAAAAAAGTTTAGTGGGCCGTATCTTCTGTTCGGATTCATCAATCTTTAAAACCGATAGCAGTGAGATGGTGTGAGGCATGAATCCCCCCTCCGCCCCCCAGCACCGGCGCCGAATCGTTTCAAACCATCATCTGGCCTCCATTAGACTATACTGTCTGCTCTGCGGTCGCGTCTTCTGGTTGGAGTTATGGGGTCGACGAGTAGCGAGGGAGGGGGGAGGGAGCAAGGGAGGGGGGAGGGGTGATAGAGACATGAAGGGGAGGCGGCAGCGGCAGAGATATGTTTGGTATTTAGCCACAGATCCATGAGGGATGGCTCTATCTGTCACTTCCTGCCCCTCACGGTGGTCGCCGCCGCTCGACCCGTCCACGCCGCCGCCTCCTCGTAAAAGCTTCGCGGCCCTGTGTTCAGGTCATAAAACCGAATTAAAATATTAAATCTGTCAGGGCCTGTCCTCGTAAATAAAGCCATATATTACTCCTCCGACTATAAAAGTGAAAAAGGGTCGAGGCGTTTTTTACGACGGCGAGAGGAGCAAGCCGGTCACAAAAGGCCGTCACATCGCTGCCCCCCCCCCCCCCATAGCTGCGGACGGAGCTAATTATCCAACGTGCAGAGTGGCGTACGGGCTAAGACCGCTGTCAAAATATTAGTGTGCGTAAGATACAAACACATGCATACAGGGTCTATATGAGTGTTTTTCAGCCTTGGGGTCCGGACCCCATGTGGGGTCGCCTGGAATTTCAGTAACTGATAAAAAAATTAAAACTTACTAATAAAAATGTACAGTATATAGGCTAAATGTTGTCTAAAATTAATGTTTATTTGCAACATAGTATAGCAAACTACTACGTGATCAAAAACAAATTAATTTTCGCCAGAAAAAAAAGTTTCTGTTCTGATGTCTGGGGTCTCCTGAAATTTGTGATGTTAAAATGGAGTCAGGAGCCAAAAAAAGGTTCGGAAACCACTGTTCTGTATATAAAGCCAAATGGTATGTGTGTGTGTGTGTGTGTGTCCGGGTATCACACTAAATCTGTACAGAGTTGACAGCTGCCGTTCGGCATAATTATGTATTCATACACAAGGAACATACTCACGGAAAACGGCAAGTTGATTGGACCAGTATTTGGGAGATATTAGTCATAGTATGGAGTTAGTTTCATGTCAAAATGTGCATGAGATAGAAATGTGTGTATTTCAGTCCATAGTTATGTAAAAAAAAAAAAAAAAAAAGATATTTTAAACTCTTGAATGAGTTCAGTTGTACATAAAATATATTGTATGTATTTTATCAAAATATGAAGGAAAAAGTTTTGACATCAAGAATTACAAACATGAAATGTACTGTTACGACTGTGCTTTCCTCCGATATCATGAATACGAACTCACCACCGTGACTCTACTTTCAAAACTCCGTCCCCATTCGCAGACATTATTTCTGGAGCAGAGGATCCACGGATTCCACACTTTTTTTTTTTTTTTTTTTACAAAAAAAGTATGTTTATCTTATTTTGTTAGTTTTTCACTGAAGAGTTTACACATATTTATTTCATGCACAACTATATTTATTTTTACATAACTATTTTTGCACAACAATATTTGTTTCTTGCACAACTACATTAATGTTTTGTGCAACTATGTTTATTTTTTGCGCAATTATATTTTTTGCAGAACTCTATTTTTTGCACCAACAATAGTTTTTGCACAACTGTATTTATTTTTTGCACAACTATATTTTTTTGCACAACTATATTTATTTTGCATAACTCAATTTATTTTTTTTGCTCAACTCTATTTTTTGCACAACTACATTTTTTTTGCACAACTATATTTTTTGCGCAACTATGTTATTTTTTGGCGCAACTATATTTATTTTTGCACACTATATTTACTTTGCATAATTTTATTTTTGCACAACTCTGTTTTTGCGCAACTATTATTTATTTTTGCACAACTATATTTTTGCACAACTGTATTTGTTTTTTGCACAACTATATTTATTTTTTGCACAACTATTTTTTTTTGCACAACTCAGTTTATTATTTTTGCACAAGCCATATTTATTTTTGCACAACTATATTTTTTGCACAGCTGTAGTTTTTTTTGCAACAGCTACAGGCTAATATGCATGTGTATCTGTTTAATGCGCATGAATATTTTTGGCAGCTTTCTTATCTCATAGGGGTGAGGAGAGTCCAACCCCCCCCCCACCACTTACATACTCACCCAACGTGCCGAGCGACAGTGAGGAAAGTCCAGTCCATGCAGAACACATGGTTGAACCTGTGGGTAATTCTGAACATGGAAAGAACGCAGTTCCATGTTCGCGTGGCCATAATGAAGGGCTTCTAATGTGATGAGCCGTCTGTCATAAAAATAATAATGTCACTTCATGAATGTTGACTGAACTGCGTCACGTCTGATGAAATTATTTCCTTTTCTTTACGGTGCCAATTATGTTGTTATTCTCATCAAACAATAACACATTACCGACAGAAATCAAATTAATTACTGATATAAAATCTGTTCCAACGAGGGTAAGGGTTAGCTAAGAAAAACAAACAGTCATTTTTACTTAATGGATCTATTATGTTCTTCTGTGAAGCTCTACATCTATACTGTACTGCGGTTTAATGATAATGAAACTCAGATTGAATTTATCGTGACGTCAACACCAAACTGAGGACAAGAGCTGAAACTTAGCAAGTGGTAAAGTCGCACAAAGTGCAGCAAATTAGTTTCATGTTCTGTTTTATAAATGTGAAATTACAAAATGACTCCAGCTGAATATACATTATGGTAAACAAGCTAACTGAAGGCATTGTAAGGTGGAATGTGTGACGCAAGAACACGTTTCTGCATCCATTGTAAACTTGAAAAGGAGATTTTAAAGGACAACAGGTTCAATGCAAATGTCTAAAATAAAGCATTTGCATAAAAACAAAACCTCTGTCTGCAGTTGTTCCAGTGGTGGAATCGACAGCGGAGTAGGGCCCACAGAAGAAAAGATTTTAAGTGTTTTTTTTTTGTTTTGGGTTTTTTTGGCGGGGGGGTTCAGGGTTTTGGGGTAATTTTTGGGTTGTTTTTAGGGTGATTTTTAGGGTAATTTTTAAGTGGTTTTGGGTTATTTTTGGGTGGTTCTTGGGGTCAATTTTTGGAGGGGGGTTGCATGGGTTTTTGGATAATTTGGGGGGTTTTAGGGTGATTTGTGAGGGGGATTTTTGGGTGGTTTATATGTGGCTTTTGGGTAGTTTTAGGGTGGTTTTTGGGTTGTTTTTTAGGTGTTTTGTTTTTTTTTTTTTTTTTAGGTAATTTTGGGTTGTTTTGGGTGGTTCTTGGGTAGGTTTTGGGGGAATTGGGGTAATTTTTTGGGGTTGTTTTTAGGGTGGTTTTGGGGGGGATTTTTGTGTTGTTTATATGTTGGTTTTTGGGTTGTTTTAAGATGGGGTTTTTGGTGGTTTTGGGTTGTTTTTAGAGTGGTTTCTGGGGGATGGTTTGGGTGGTTGTATATGTGGTTTTTATGTCGTTTTAGGGTGGGTTTTCTGGTGTTTTTTGGGTTGTTTTAGGTGGGTTTTTTTGAGGTAATTTTGGGTTGTGTTTGGGTGGTTCTTGGGGAAGTTTTGGGAGAATTGGGGGGAATTTTGGGGGTTGTTTTTAGGGTGGTTTTTTCAGTGATCACAAAAGAACATGTAATATATTGGAGAAAGTTAAAGGTAGAAACTTTTTAAATCATGGTCATGGATAAAAAAGAAATAATAATAATAATAATGATGAGAGAAATGAAAATCCAAACTATCTCTGAGTCGTTTTAGAAACAACATAACAATTAAAACCAGACTAAACCAATGCAATGATATATTATCCCATAATATAAAAGTATATTCTGACATTATCATTGTTTGGATCCCAGACCCCTGTTAGAAAAGAAACACCTGATTCAACGGTCCACAGACTTTTGTCCATTTGTGTATGAGTTGGTCCAGAAAAGCGCTATAAAAATTCAAATCCATTATTATTATTATTATTATTATTATGATGATGATGCTAATGAGGCTAATGATATGCTCCATTCCTGTGTTGTATATTTGTCCTTGGCCTCAGTTGCAGTTTGTCTTCATTTAAACTGTATTTTATTGAGTCCTGCTGCTCTAATACTCATTAACTCACCAGGTTTGTATTGATTTCCACCTGAAAATAGAAAACATTTACCCCACGGCCCAGTGTTTGGGATCAGCTTTGAAAGATCAGCCACCACTTACAAACCAGACCAGACCAAACCAAACCAGACCAGACCAAACCAAACCAGACCAGACCAAACCAGACCAGACCAAACCAAACCAGACCAGACCAAACCAGACCAGACCAGACCAGACCAGACCTTCAGAGCAGATGATTATATTGAAATACAGGAGAGCTGACCCACCAGGGGGTTCAGGGCGGTCTGGTCCACAGAACTGACCCACCAGGGGGTTCAGGCGGTCCGGTCCACAGAACTGACCCACCAGGGGGTTCAGGGGGTCCGGTCCACAGAACTGACCCACCAGGGGGTTCAGTGGGTCCCTTCCACAGTTGACCCCCCTCCCCCTGTGGTCCTTTAGATCAGAGCCATTAGCAGGAGCAGGTGGGGGGGGGGGGGGGGTGGGGGTGTCCACCTGCCACTGGACAGCTGCTTCTGCATCCTCAGCTAATTGGCTGGCAGGTCGCCCGGGCAACGCAAGTGAGTGTGAGCCAGGAGGAAGACGAGCGAGGACATGGAGTGTCCTGGTATCCAGGACCCAAGATGAAAAGACACACACACACACACACACACACACACACACACACACACGTTTACACATGCACATACTTTAACACTGAAACACTGATAATAATTTAGAGATTCTGGTTCCAGAATAGAATAGAATTGAGCAAAAAATAATAGAACAAAAAATAGAACAGAATAAAATAGAATGGAATAGAACATAGAATAGAATAAAAAAGGATAGATAGATAGATAGATAGATAGATAGATAGATAGATAGATAGATAGATAGATAGATAGATAGATAGATAGATAGATAGATAGATAGATAGATAGATAGATAGTCAGTCAGTGTTGATTGTTCCATTTTTGACGTATTATTTTCACTTTGAGGTGTTGCTGTTTCTTTGGGTGTTCGTTTTCTCTTTTACTCGTACAACCTGGGGACCTCCACGGTTTAGAAAATCACCTCCATATCTGTGTTCTGGGCTGAATATCACCATCGTGTGTCTTTTTTTTACTTGCTCTTACTGACATTATCCCCACGTCTGAAGTCAGGACTCAGTATTTAATAGGATCCCACTCACAGATAACTGTTAAAGATGGAAAACGCTCCTGACTGTTGGCTGGTGGGATTATCTGAGCAGGTTCTGCTCTTCTGAAGGGGTTCAGTGTGGGTTTTAGGGCATATGCATGTTAGAGGCTCCAGGAATGTCCACGACGGCCTCCAGAGTTCTGCAGCAGAACACATGCAGATCCCACAGAGGGTTCTCCACACATGGACCTCTGTGTTTACTGATACGCTCTAGATACGTTCTGCTGTAGTTTAAATTACATACATGACAGATTTGAACAGGATCCAGATCCAGCCCCCCTCCTCCTTCCACATGAACACAGGTTACTCATGGAGCTCTAATCCTGTGTGGACGGACGGGCGGACGGACGGGGGGGGGGGGCTTTAGGTTTAATTCAACCTTTATTTAACCAGAAAAAAATGACTGGTTGAGATTAAAAGTCTGTTTTGTAAAAGCGAAGCAGCAGAAGATACAGACGATACAGATTTCATTCATTTATCCACAAAACACACATAGAACACTGAAGTGAGAACATACATATAGAAGAACATCAATGAACCAAAAGGTTCTACAAGTATAAAACAATGTTCCTGAAAAGGATCTCAACCAGAACCAGATTCAGTTAGAAAAACATGGAGTGTACCTATGTTCCCCAGTACCTATGTTCCCTGGTACCAATGTTCCCCGGTACCTATGTTCCACAGTACTTATGTTCCACAGTACCGAGTACATGTGTTCCCTGGTACCTATGTTCCCTAGTACCAATGTTACACAGTACCCAGTACCTATGTTCCACAGTACTTATATTCCCTAGTGCCTATGTTCTTCAGTACCTTGGTTTCCTGGTTCCCATGTTTCCTGGTAGTTATGACCCTGGTACCCTTGTTTCCTGGTAGTTATGACCCTGGTACTCATGTTCCCTGGTACTTTTGACCCTGGTACCCCACATTCCCTGGTACTTATGACCCTGGTACCCACATTCCCTGGTACTTTTGACCCTGGTACCCATGTTCCCTGGTACCTATGAGCCTGGTACCCATGTTCCCTGGTACTTTTTAACCCTGGTACCCACGTTTCCCTGGTACTTTTGACCCTGGTGCCCATGTTCCCTGGTACTTATGACCCTGGTACCCACGTTCCCTGGTACTTTTGACCCTGGTACCCACGTTCCCTGGTACTTTTGACCCTGGTGCCCACGTTCCCTGGTACTTATGACCCTGGTACCCATGTTCCCTGGTACTCTGTTTATTACACTCGTCTAAACCACCTTCACTGCTCTTGATGAGATGAAATCTGTTTATTCACTGACTTTTTTTGTCGTTTCTTTGCGACATTCCTAAAGGTCACTTTAAATTTACCCGACAAGTAGTACTGAAACATGACTAATCTGTGTGTTAATAATTAAATCACATCATTACTAACCCTTCAAACCCAGGAGGAGGAGGAATGTTTCTACTGTCTGTGGGTAGAACCCTGTTTATCTGTTTAAAAAAATAACAAAATAAAAAAGGAACAGATGCTTCAATGACACATGATGTTGATATTAGACAGAACCTGGAATTACTGCACCTCCTCTCCTCTCCTCTCCTCTCCTCCTCCTCTCCTCTTCCTCTCCTCTCCTCTCCTCTCCTCCTCCTCTCTCCTCTCCTCTTCTCCTCTCCTCCTCCTCTTCCTCTCCTCTCCTCTCCTCTCCTCCTCCTCTCTCCTCTCCTCTCCTCCTCCTCCTCTCCTCTTCCTCTCCTCTCCTCCTCCTCTCTCCTCTCCTCTTCTCCTCTCCTCCTCCTCTTCCTCTCCTCTCCTCTCCTCTCCTCTCCTCTCCTCCTCCTCCTCCTCCTCTCCTCTTCCTCTCCTCTCCTCCTCCTCTCTCCTCTCCTCTACTCCTCTCCTCCTCCTCTCCTCTTCCTCTCCTCTCCTCTCCTCTCCTCTCCTCCTCTTCCTCCTCCTCCTCCTCCTCTCCTCTTCCTCTCCTCTCCTCCTCTCATCTCCTCTCCTCTCCCTCCTCCTCCTCTCCTCCTCCTCTTCCTCTCTTCTCCTCTCCTCCTCCTCCTCTCCTCCTCTCCTCCTCTCCTCTCTCTCTCCTCCTCCTCCTCCTCTCCTCTCCATCTCCTCATCTCCTCTCCCTCTCCTCCTCTCCTCTCTCCTCACTCCTCTCCTCCTCCTCCTCTCTTCCCTCCTCTCCCTCCTCCTGCCCTCTCATCTCCTCTCCTCTCCTCCGCCTCCTCCTCCTCTGCCTCCTTCCGCTCCTCTCCTCTCCTCCTCCTCCGCCCTCTCCTCTCCGCTTCCTCTCTCCCTCCTCCTACCCTATCACTCGATCTCCTCGCTGCTCCTCTCCTCTTTCCCTCTCCCTCTCCTCTCCTCTTCCTCCCCCCCCCCCCCCCCCCCCCCCCCAACCTCCATCTCCGCTCTCCTCTCTTTAAAGTAGGATGTGGGTGATTCGGTGTCGTTTGTACTAAGCTCGGTATTCAGATGATTAATTGCTGGAGGGGGGTAAACATCAGCCCAGGGGCAGCATGGCCATGGGGAACACAAGGTTACAGGATGGTATAACCCCCCCCTCCTCCTCCTCCTCCTCCTCCTCCTCCCCCCTCTCCTCCTCCCTCCTTCCCCCTCTCCATCTCTGTCTCATTTACCCTCTCGTCCTCCTCTCTCTCCTTGTTGACGTGTTGTAAACCTGATTCCTCTTGTTTCCCTCATCTGACCTGTGCATGTAGACGGTCCCATCCACCTCCTCCTCTTCCTCCTCTTCCTCCTCTTCCTCCTCTTCCTCCTCTTCCTCCTCCTCCGAGCGGGAACATCTCTGCAACATATGTGTGCAGTTAATTAAGATAAAACACCAAAGGCAGATGAACAGCAACACAAACCAGCTGTTCATCTCTACAATGATCATTAGCTCGGTGTATTCATTAAACTCTGCTTCAGTCTGAATATTCAGCTTCACTCTGTGGGTTTCACATACTCCCCCCCCACCCCCCCCACCCCGGTTCTGGGCTCTGGTGGTCACCGGTCCTCTGACCTTGGTTTGCGAGAACCAGACTGTGGCTATGATTAGTTCGCAGATACTGGACCTTGTCTTCGGTCGGCCAGAGGGCAGAAAATCTATTAGGTGATTGGTTGGTTGGCACGGCGTCCACCGTCAAACACCGGCTTAGTCTAGACGCTAAATTTAGATTAATGGAAGAGTAGCTGCATAAGTTTGGAATTAATAGCGGTGACCTGCAGGGGCTCCACGTATTACTAAAGCCTGAACAGTGGAGACCAGGGGTGGCAAACATACGGCCCACGGGCCAAATCCGGTCCTCCAAGGGTTCAGTCCTGCGCACACTATGAGCAGGGCTGGGTGTCATGGCCAATTTCCTTAATCGCTTAGTTTTTGATTCAAAAGGTTCTGAACTGATTAATCACGATTCGATTCGATTCAGTATTAATTGATTCATATTCATTAAAAAAAAATTTAGGTGTTTTTTTTATGGGGGGGGTGGGGGTTGGGGTTGTTTTGGGGCGGTCCTTAGGTAGTTTTTTGGTGTGTGCGGGGGGGTGCGGGGTTTTGGTGTAATTTTTGGGTTGTTTTTAGCGTGATTTTTTTGGGTTATTTTAGGTGGTTTTTGGGTTGTTTTTGGGTGGTTATTGGGTCAATTTTTGGAGGTGGGGTTGCTGGGTTTTTGGATAATTTGGGTGGTTTTTAGGATGGTTTTTGTGTGGTTTCTGTGTGTTTTTTGGGTAGTTTTAGGATGGTTTTTTGGTGGTTTTGGGGTTGTTTTTTCGTGTTTTTTTTTTTTTAGGTAATTTGGGTTGTTTTTGGGTGGTTCTTGGGTACGTTTTGGGGGAATTGGGGGAATTTTATGGTTGTTTTTATAGTGGTTTTTCAGTGATCACAAAAGAACACGTAATATGTTTGAGAAATTTAAAGGTAGATTCAATAGGTAGGCAGATTTATTTAGTGATACTAAAGTACAATTTTGAGCTGTAACCCGATTATTTGCCGACTACAGCCATGCAACACAGAATCAGTACTGACATTGGAAAGGAAATAAATCTGACATTTCATCAGCAAACAGATGAATCTGCTTTTAAATAATGAACAGGACACAAACATGTCCATGTTTCTCCAGTGGTTCAGAACAGACTTCTTCATCGTCTTTATTCTGTTTTATACCTGCTGCTTCCAGCCTTAAGGCACATTACTATCACCCTGGGGCACTGACACCAATTTTGGCCCCCCTGAAACATAACCATGTTGGGCCCTTGGTACAAGAAACTCACTGGAGGGGGAGGGTGGGCGGAGCTTCATGATTACCACTTGACTATTCCTCTAACTCCACACTCAGCCACAGGTGATCAAAGGTAATAGTTCTAGAACAACCGGCTTCTGCGACCCGCCTCCACTGGCCAGTTCCTCCGCACTGCGTGTTCCAGTTTGAGGCCAGGAGGACCCTCTGCGGAGGGCTGTTCCCCATCCTACCTCTGCATCCTTCCAGCGCCAGAACCGTCCCGAGTGAGACCAAGGTCCCCATCTCCCAGAGGGGCTCGTGAGACGGAGCCGGCTGCACTTCTGCGTCGGTGGTGTCCAGGTCAGGTACTCGCGGTCCTGCTCTGAAAAATCGATCTCATTCACTATTAGTCAATTATGCAAAATGAAATCAATGCAAAATCGATCAAATCATTTTTTCCCCCACCCTAACTATGAATGTGCAAAAATTCCACACAAAACATTTGTATCATGTTTGCTACACCCGGTTCTGAGGCCTCTGTCCAATCAACAAGATCAGTACTTTCTTTAAAAACCTGTTGTATTAAGGTGAAGACACACTAACCCGACTGCTGACCGTCACCAGAAAATGTAGCCCAACGGGTCAGTCGGCTCCCGTCTCCCCGACGCAGTCAAAAAAATGTGAAGAACACAAATCAACTACCGACTTCAGCGCACGTTCTGCGCTTGCGTGAGACCTAAACTCAGAAATGACAGAACATCCCTGTAGACCAAAACACGGAGCTTGTTGTCATCAGTCGTTGTCAGAGTTGTAGAGTTTTGAGTAGTCCAGAAGGGTTGGTGGTGTTGTACTTTTTGAACAGATGGATAGCAATAAGAAGATCCGGGTGCTAGCAGCTCTAGGGCTTCTACTGGTGGAAGAAGAAAGATGTCGCAGGTGAAAACTGACGAGAAACCGCACTATGCTAACAATGCTAGCAGTGTTGACTTCATGGAATGAATGAAGTCCGTAGTCAACACTGACTGTCACTCCTTCAGATCCGATCTGAGCAGTGAATGGACCATTACAGAAAACAATAATTGTGTGAGGTACTTTGGCAGAGCTGGAGTCGCATGGAAACTTCTCCTTCACTCATTCCCTAGTTCAGTGCTTCCCCTCCACCAATCAGATTGATCTGACTGAACGACGGGTAGTGGACGATTACACATGTTGAATCAACTGAAAAGACTGGAGACGGCATTAACGACAGCCGATCGCACGGAACACGTCGAACAGACTCATGTCACCGACCTCGGCAGACTGACCGATGACATCCGACCGCCAGAAATCGGGTTAATGTGTCTTCGCCTTATGACCCGATGCAAGTTTTCTGCCCCCTGGTGGATTATCATCCCACTGCAGCCAATGGAAGGGCTTTTTTTTTTTCACCTATAAAGTCTTTAATAATTTTCTAAAAGTTACATTAAGAAGAACATTCATATATTGCTGAGGGTCTGTAGACACTGCCCCCATGTGGTTTGGAGAATATTACCTTTGGACATTAGATTGAAGGAACTGGTCTAATTTAATCCATTCAAAGTCATTTTAAATCAATGGAAAAAGGACAAATGTAAATGTTTTCCAATTGATTGAACTGGGTTCAGCTTTGAGATACTTTTAAGGAACATTGTTGTTCTACTTTTAGTACCTTTTAAAATAATGGTGATGTTTTATATGTATGTTCTTATCAGTTTTTAGTCTGTTTTTAGCGCTGACTTTCATTGTGTTTATGTACATGAGTGTGGACGTACGGCTGTGATTTCCATTTTGTGTAACTTCTGCTGCTGTCTTTGCCAGGACACTGTTGAAAAATAGATTTTTAATCTCAATGAGTTTTTTTTTTTTTTTTTCTGGTTAAATAAAGGTTGTAAAATATAAATCAAACAAAACAGAACCCTTTGGAAAGTGAACTGACAAATTTGGATGTCAGTCATGAAAGGGTTAATTAAAGAGGAAGGGGACCACCAAACTAGAAAAAATGGTGGTTCTGTTATTGTGGTAGTTCTGCTCTGTTCTGTTATTATGTGGTCCGTAGGGCTGTGTATTAGCAAGAATCTGGTGATAAGATACAAATCACAATACTAGGATCACGATACAATATCACAATATATCATGACACTGTTAAAAAGCCAATGTTTTGTTTGTTTTTTGTTTTTTTTAAAGATTATTTCCTGGAAGGATTGAATTACACCAGAAATATGCACAAATACTAAACACAGTTTTATTTCAGAACAGGATCGAATGCTATATCACAATATTTTTTTTTAATTCTCCTAGTTTCCAAAGGAACTACCATCTGCCTCTCAGACAGAAAAAAGTGCTTTTAGGATGCTTCAAATAACCATTATTTAATAAAATAGTGTTAAATAATTATAAATAAGATAGAAACAATAAAGAAAACCAAAAAACAACTTGAAAAGTACTCAGAGAGCGTAAACTTCTGCCAAGGCAGATCAGCCCCCCCCCCCCCCCCCCCCCCCCCCCCCGTGATCACCACCAAAATTTAATCATTTCTTCCTTGTGCCAGTATCAACATTTCCTGAAAATTTCATCAAAATCCATCCATAACTGTTTGAGTTATCTGGCTAACAGACAGACAAACCCAGATGAATGTAAATGTCCACATTCCACAGTGGATGTGGACAATTCTGTGCCAGACACAAGGTATTGTTAGAAGCTACAGGTGGATCAAATTGGAGGCTTAATCGGAGTCGTTTTGGATTTTTTATGAATTTTTGAAAATTGCTCAATGATGCGAGATAGGAAAATTGTAGATTTTGTGACCTTGCTGTGACCTTGAACTTTGGCCTACTTGGCCCAAAATGTAATGGGTTGGTCCCAGGGCCTAGGCCTATCTGTGGGAAGATTTGGGAAAGATGGGTGGAATAGTTTCCTGTAAAGTTGCTAACAAACAAACAAACAAACAAACTCACTAAGCAAAGTGAAATAAACCTCCACCATATCTGCATTTGAATAAATACCTAAAAATATCGATACAGTACTTTTTAATATCGATACAGTATTGTGGAATGAAGTATCATGATATATTGCAGAACCAATATTTTCTAACGCCCCAAGTGGTCTGGTCCATTTGACGTTGAATGAGGCTGAATGTGGAACCTGAACTAACATGAAGGATTTTTCCAGTCCTGGTGTCACCCCCCCCCCCTTCCCAATGTAGACCTCATCTATTTTCTCAGGGTCTTTTTATTTATGGCTTGTTTGACTTCACTGCTCCTCATAAAACGTTGTTGGGCAGGCGGCGTGTGTTTGCTTTATTGCGTAGAGTTACAAACTCGGTGGCTTTTCAGACTTCGGCGGGCGCCAAAGGGACAACAGCCCACCTTGAACAAAGCACGTCCGTGGACTAAACGCTGCTTCAGCTGTTTGCGCCTAACTCATCTTCATCCATGTTGTTTGTACCTGAAAGCGTTTTTCCGTGGCCATTCTCTGCCTCTGACTGTATTTTCGCTTGGTGACCCTTTTTTTCCCTCATTCCTCAGCGTTTCCACTCCCTCGTAGCACCCCCACCCTACCCCCCCGCCCCCCCTCCATCATATCCAGCTGTCCGTCAGCGCCAGGCCCTGCATCTCTGCATCTTTGATGGATGGGGAACACGTAGGAGGAGCAGCCGTCCTTAATAGACACGGCGGATTGAAACACCGGGGAAGTAAATGTTAAGGGCCTCATAAAACATCCACTTCCCCGCCCTCATCCTACGCCCCCCCCACCCCGCCCCCATCACCCACCCCTCCCTCCTTTAATCTCCACCTACACACTACTGGCTTATCAAGTGTTTCTGCACGTCACTGTCTATGCCAGAGGTGTCAAACATACGGCACGTGGACCAGAACTGGCCCTTCAGCGCAAAAATTAAACACAAGATATTAACAATGAACTGGTTTGAGTTCAGGTTCCACATTCAGACCAGTATGATCCACAGTGGGCAGGACCAGTACAGTATTAACATAGTAACAAATAATAACGCTGGTCTACAAGTCAAATGGTTCCAGAATAATTCCAGGTTTGGATGGTTTTGACTCCAGAGGAATATTAGTGTCAGTTCTACTTCAAACACTGTCTGCACCAAGGTTATTATCGTTAACAAAAACTAACGAAAACTAGAATTGTAAAAAACATTTTCATTAACTGAAATAAATAAAAACTATAATTAAAAAAAAAAAAAAAGATAACTAACTGAAACTGTATAGTGTGCTTACAAAACTACCTAAAACGTATAAAAATTATGGATAAAATTCCCTTAGTTTTCGTCTTTGTCAATGTCAGACTGATATGAAAGCGATTTTTTTCCCTCTAGCAATTTTATCCAGCGGCACCATACGACACTTGACGGTCTGTCACTTGTGGTTTCCAGTCGTCTTCTGGTCCCCACTCTACCTGGAAACATGGAGACTAAAGTTGGGAGAAAGCAGCAGAGTCCTGTCTGGGATTTATTTGAATATGATGACGGAGAAGAAGAGAAAAGAGACGACAAAACTAAAATTAATACTAAAACTAAACTAAAACTAAGCATTTAGAAAAAAATGAAAACTAATAAAAACTAGCAAACCTGCTCTAAAAACGAATTAAAACGAAATGAATTAGAGAAAAAAAAGTCAAAATTAAATTAAACTAAACTATAATGAAAAATCCAAAACTATTAGAACCTTGGTCTGCACATGACAATACATGGACTGTACAGGTTCTATCAGTGGAACATTTCTACATATAATAATAATAATAATAATAATAATAATAATAATAATAATAATAATATATATATATATATTATTATTATTATTATTATTATTATTATTATTATTTTTATTATTATTATTATTATTATTATTATATAAAGATTTCAATCAGTCAATCAATCAATCAATTAATACCTTCAGTGCCATTTTAGGCTCTTTTGTACCAGTGTAGGTCTGAGAGCCGTATGTTTGACACCCCCAGTCTATGCTATGACTCATATGTACAAGTACATGTCAAGGCATTTGTATTTATATGTGTGTGTGTGTGTGTGTGTGTTGACATGAATGCATCTGTAATATAACGGACACACTCGTTCCGTCCAATCAGGTGTGTGTGTGTGAGCCGTAGATCACATTTATACATGTTCCGGGGCCTGACATGTCACTTTGTGTATCCATAGTGACCGCAGGGGCCCTTTGCCCCTGACCCCGGTTACCCATCATCCCCTCCTGCATTGTGGAGCTGTAGGAGGGGGATTAAGAAGACACGGGTACAGTTGATTTATTTCCTGGTGCCTGGGGCGTAGACAACAGAACCATGTTAAAGAGCCGCCATCAATAAGCCGCCGCCGCCGCTAGCTGCAAACGCAGAAGGCGCTAAGGTCAGCTGTTAAAGTTACGGCTGCGGGCTGATGGCTGCGCCGCCGAATAACTCAATTCCTCCCAAGGTGGAAGGGTCAACGAGAGTCAAGGACGGCGTGGAGGCGAAGGGGGGGTGGAAAGTGAATTTAGCGACGGCGGCGGAGTCGAGGCTGGGCGTTTCATCTGGAGCTTTGACCCGGGTCATAATTCCAGGACCTGACTTGTTTGATGCACAAAGAAATCCCTCAGTGTGAAAAGAATTGCCTTCCACTGCAGCTGCGACTGTGATTGGACGGGTGGGTATAAAAGGGGAGGGGCTCCGACAGGGTATGTGCAGGTTCATGAAGCTGATTTATGAACGTTTTTTGACGGAGTTTTAGCTCAAATTTTAGACCTTTTCCATCAATATCAGTCCAACAGGTGTTATCATTAGTGTTTAGAGCCAGTATTTTAACCCTTAAAGACCTGCAAAAAACAAAAGCATCGACTGATCTAAACTGTTTAATACCTGTTGATCCACTAATCCTATCAATCCATGGAAATAATTGGTGTAAAATGCAATTATTCATCTTTTCATGGTCATCAGATATGACCCATTTGGACGTTCAGAGGCTCCATAGTGAAAATTTTTAACAAAAATGAAGGAAAATTCATTAAAATATCCAATAAAATGAACAAAAATGAATAATAAATTAACACAATAATAAGTGAAATGAATGAAATAAACCACAAACTATACAAAAATGAAAAAATATGTTGAAATAATTGGTTTAAAATGCAGTTATTCGTCTTTTCATGGTCATCAGATATGACCCATTTGGACGTTCTGAGGCTTCATAGTGGAAATGTTAACAAAAATGAAGGAAAATGCCTGAAAATAGCCAACAAAACGAACGAAAATGAAAAATAAATTAACAAAATAATAAGTGAAATGAAGAAAATGAACCACAAACTGAACAAAGTTTAAGAAATAACAATAAAAGAGGCAACAAAATGTGGAAAAAATAACTAACAAAATGAACAAAAATTAATAAATTGAATAAAAATTGTATAAAATGAGGGATTCATTTGGACATTCAGAGGCTCCATAGTGAAAAATTTTACAAAAATGAAAGAAAATGAATTAAAGTAGCCAACAAAATTTTTTTAAAAATTAATAATAAATCAACAAAATAGTAAGTAAAATTCACGAAATAAACCACAAACTGAACAAAATTGAAGAAAAAAACTTTAAAAGAGGCAACAAAATGTGGAAAAAAGCAAAATAACTAACAGTGAACAAAAATGTATAAAAAATGTATAAAATAAGTGACTCATTGAGACGTTCAGTGGCTCTGTAGTGAAAAATGTAACAAAAATGAAAGAAAATTGATTGAAGTAGCCAACAAAATGAACAAAAATGAATAATATATCAACCAAATAGTAAATAAAATGAACAAAAAAAACCCACAAACTGAACAAAAATGAAAAAATATGTTGAAATAATTGGTTTAAAATGCAGTTATTTGTCTTTTCATGGTCATCAGATATGACCCATTTGGACGTTCAGAGGGTCTGTAGTGAAAAATGTCACAAAAATGAAAAAGAAAGAAAGAAAGAAAGAAAATACCCAACAAAATGAACAAAAATGAATAATAAATCAACAAAATTGTCGTGTAAACTCCTCCAGTATCGTAGACACTATGGTTCGTCTGAAAACCACCTGAAGCCAATGAGCCAACGTCTGCAGAGTCCTCCATTAATCATCATAACGCAGGAGGCGTCCGGTGCAGAATTAGAACCTCTGGCCCATGGAACCTCAATAATCCAATTATTTCAAAGCCAAAACAGACGTTCTAGGGGTGGGTTCAGATGTTTAAGGTGGAGGTCGACATGTGAAAGGGACGGTAAAGCCAACGGCAGGAGCTCCCACCGGGGTTTGAATTCCATGGGGTTGTATTTTACAGATGGGGTCTATAAAGGTGGGGTCTGTAGAGGTGGGGTCTGAGGGGGTGGGGTCTGTGGAGGTGGGGTCTGTAAAGGTGGAGTCTCTGGAGGTATGGTCTGTAGAGGTGGGGTCTGTGAGGGTGGGGTCTGTAGGGGTGGGGTCTGTGGAGGTGGGGTCTGTAGGGGTGGGGTCTTTGAGGGTGGGGTCTATGAAGTGAAGGTGGGGCCTTTGGAGGTGGGGTCTCTGGAGGTATGGTCTGTAGAGGTGCGGTCTGTGAGGGTGGGGTCTGTGGAGGTGGGGTCTGTGGAGGTGGGGTCTGTGAGGGTGGGGTCTGTGGAGGTGGGGTCTCTGGAGGTATGGTCTGTGGAGGTGCGGTCTGTGAGGGTGGGGTCTGTGGAGGTGGGGTCTGTAGAGGTGGGGTCTGTGGAGGTGGGGTCTGTAGAGGTGCGGTCTGTGAGGGTGGGGTCTGTGGTGGTGGGGTCTGTGGAGGTGGGGTCTGTGAGGGTGGGGTCTGTGGAGGTGGGGTCTGTGGAGGTGGGGTCTGTAGAGGTGCGGTCTGTGAGGGTGGGGTCTGTGGAGGTGGGGTCTGTAGAGGTGCGGTCTGTGAGGGTGGGGTCTGTGGTGGTGGGGTCTGTGGAGGTGGGGTCTGTAAGTCCATCCACTGGAGCTGCTTGTGTTCAGTCGTTGTGCATTCCCTGAACTCGTGTGTATTCTTAAAGCAGCTGTGTGCAGGTTGTTCAGGACAGAAAAGGCAGACGTGCAGACGTGCAGAGTCTAAATAAATCTGATCCACATGAAGGTGTCGACATGTGTGATGTGGATTAGTTGGATTCAAAGGCTGGTGTAGGTTTACTTTAAAGCTGTGGTATAATCACAGGCTGTTCTTCAGAAAAGGAGCGTTTGGATGGAACACTTTCATCCTGTTGATGATGAAACCTTTGACAGTTCTGTCCTTGAAAACTGGAACATGTTTCATTCTGTTTACGTTACACTTTCTGTCCTTTTCTTCAATTAAAGCAAATATTTGTCGTAAAGGATGAAGTGTTTATGTGGTTTATATCCTTGGTGTCAGAGGCTACGTTCACACAGCAGGTTCTAACGCAGAATTCAGAGTTTTTTGGTGAAATGTGTGTGCTGCCCCCTGGTGGACACAGATAACTCAGTTTGGGTTTGTGCTTTTTGTCCGTTCAGAGCTACTGTAGTGGCTCTACTGCTAGAGAAGTCTTGTCAGTTTGGTTACAGTTACAGACCACTTACCTGTTTTTTGGCACGACAAAAACATCTGTCTGTGAGTATTGTTATATATGAAGATGTTACATCACTGTACTTAGTCGGCTGAGGCTCCTTGTGTTGCTTAATATTTCTATTTTTGTGCATTAACAGAAGACGCTAATAGCGTTAGCATACATATGGGATTTTCCATGTATTTTAGCATCATGCTAATCGCTATCATTAGCTGACTTTTTTTTGTATTTTGGAACTGTAGCTCACGATAAGTGAATGTTGTGTATGAATTACATAAACAAAGCACTGATAGATTGTTTTAATGTTCTACACGTGTTTTTTACTCATAAAAAATGAAAGTATACATGATGGTAAGGTACATTTTGTTTTCGTATGTACAGTTTTACAGTCATCTAGGAAATATCCGAAACAGCAAGAAGCTTCCTGGGTGTTTTTCTTTGAAGAACTGTTAGCATCTGTACAGCTGGTTCACAAACACCAGTGAAGACAGAATAAGCAGATTTTTTTTGTGTCCGCTTGTTCATGTTCCACATTAAATGCGACTTCTATCAGTTTTGAGTCTGAACTGAATGTGACCCTGAAGTGACCCACATGAATTAAAGAGGTCCTGAAGTGACCCACATGAACTAAAGAGGTCCTGAAGTGACCCACATGAACTAAAGAGGTCCTGAAGTGACCCACATGAACTAAAGAGGTCCTGAAGTGACCCACATGAACTAAAGAGGTCCTGAAGTGACCCACATGAACTAAAGAGGTCCTGATGGCATACAAGACCACGCAGACACACACTGTGTTTACAGAAGTAACACTCCTGGGACGCAGAACTGTGACGTTTCTCACATTTCACTGACGTAAAGGTCGGATAAATGCGACCTGGCCGTTCAGACTGAAGTCACATTGCAAAATTTCAGATATGTATCAGATTTAGGACCACATACGAAAGTGGTCTGGGTCAGATTTAGGACCACATACGAAAGTGGTCTGGGTCAGATTTAGGACCACATATGAAAGTGGTCCAGGTCAGATTAGTGCTGTTCAAAGTGTCTTTAACAGATCAGATCCAGGTCACATATGGGTGAAAACATCATATTTTCCTTCAGTCTGAACGCAGCCTCAGACAGATTAATTACAAAGTGTGTTTTTTTTTTTTTTTTTTTTGGCCACGGTACTGATTAAATACCCTATTATCCAAACAGCAGCAGTAATGAGTAACTGGGATCTGAGTATGTGTGGTGTAAACAGGGGTCTGAGGATCCAGATCTGCGTGTGTTGTCCATGTAAACACAGATCTGCATGACTACGCTGATGTGATATTCATGTATGCATCATCTCACATGTTCCACACACTGTTTACCGGCCAGCTCAGAGCTTCATTATCAGCCTTCACTCATCACTGTTTGTTGTTGTTGGTGTTGGATGATCGCTCTGGTCCACGTGCACACGCACACATCCGCCTGTTCTCATCTATAGATGAGTCTGAGCTGTGTTCAAAAGGATAAAACTGCAGATGGATACAGTCTGTGGTGTCAGGACTGATTCAGTTCCTTCTGTCTGATCCAAAGGTTTGAACTGACCTAAGAAAAAAAGGCCTTTAACCTTTAACCCCTGGGACATGATTCAGGTAAAGGTTCACATACGTATCAGCCTACGTTCAGATGCAGGTAAATGTGTGCCAAGTCCGATTTTTTTTAACCCATATGTGACCTGTATCTAATCTGTTACAGTTTGAACAGCAGTAATCTGACCCAGACCACTTTCATATGTGATCCTAAATCTGACCCAGACCACTTTCATTTGTGGTTCTAAATCTGACCCAGACCACTTTCATATGCGGTCCTAAATCTGACCCAGACCACTTTCATTTGTGGTTCTAAATCTGACCCAGACCACTTTCATATGCGGTCCTAAATCTGACCCAGACCACTTTCATATGCGGTCCTAAATCTGACCCAGACCACTTTCATTTGTGGTTCTAAATCTGACCCAGACCACTTTCATATGCGGTCCTAAATCTGACCCAGACCACTTTCATATGTGGTCCTAAATCTGACCCAGACCACTTTCATATGCGGTCCTAAATCTGACCCAGACCACTTTCATATGTGGTCCTAAATCTGACCCAGACCACTTTCATTTGTGGTTCTAAATCTGACCCAGACCACTTTCATATGCGGTCCTAAATCTGACCCAGACCACTTTCATATGCGGTCCTAAATCTGACCCAGACCACTTTCATTTGTGGTTCTAAATCTGACCCAGACCACTTTCATTTGTGGTTCTAAATCTGACCCAGACCACTTTCATTTGTGGTTCTAAATCTGACCCAGACCACTTTCATATGCGGTCCTAAATCTGACCCAGACCACTTTCATATGCGGTCCTAAATCTGACCCAGACCACTTTCATTTGTGGTTCTAAATCTGACCCAGACCACTTTCATTTGTGGTTCTAAATCTGACCCAGACCACTTTCATTTGTGGTCCTAAATCTGACCCAGACCACTTTCATATGTGGTCCTAAATCTGACCCAGACCACTTTCATTTGTGGTTCTAAATCTGACCCAGACCACTTTCATATGCGGTCCTAAATCTGACCCAGACCACTTTCATATGCGGTCCTAAATCTGACCCAGACCACTTTCATTTGTGGTTCTAAATCTGACCCAGACCACTTTCATTTGTGGTTCTAAATCTGACCCAGACCACTTTCATTTGTGGTTCTAAATCTGACCCAGACCACTTTCATATGCGGTCCTAAATCTGACCCAGACCACTTTCATATGCGGTCCTAAATCTGACCCAGACCACTTTCATTTGTGGTTCTAAATCTGACCCAGACCACTTTCATTTGTGGTTCTAAATCTGACCCAGACCACTTTCATTTGTGGTCCTAAATCTGACCCAGACCACTTTCATTTGTGGTTCTAAATCTGACCCAGACCACTTTCATATGCGGTCCTAAATCTGACCCAGACCACTTTCATATGCGGTCCTAAATCTGACCCAGACCACTTTCATATGCGGTCCTAAATCTGACCCAGACCACTTTCATATGCGGTCCTAAATCTGACCCAGACCACTTTCATATGTGGTCCTAAATCTGACCCAGACCACTTTCATTTGTGGTTCTAAATCTGACCCAGACCACTTTCATTTGTGGTCCTAAATCTGACCCAGACCACTTTCATTTGTGGTTCTAAATCTGACCCAGACCACTTTCATTTGTGGTTCTAAATCTGACCCAGACCACTTTCATATCGATGTTTAATAATGATACAGTATTGTGACATGAAATATTGTGATATATTGCAGAACCGTTATTTTCCGACAGCCCTACTCTCGTAGTGACTCTGGGTGTATTCACATCTGAAAAGTCCTTTGGTTCGCTTATTTGATTCGGATCGAATGCGGACTTTATTTTTTTCATTTGGGTCGGATTCTCAATACACTTTTTTGCTAGCGGACCAAAATGTGTAAAGAGAAGCACTCATGTGACGAACTGCGCTGGCATTGGACAGAAAAGTCGGGGGCGGGGTGAATCGGAGACGGCCGGTGTTGATGAAAACAGACGTGGAGGTCCTACACACAGTTATCATTTTTGGAATATGTGTTTTATTTTTACAGACACAAATTTACAAAAATAATGTGAACTGTGAAGAACAGCTGATTGGAGCCAGTTTGGTTAAATGGTCATGTGACCAAACATCAGTGACACATTCAGTGTCCTCATTGGTCCACGTCTGTCCACGGCTCATGGCTGCTGCTGTCAGCTCTGATTACCCATGAGGCTCGGATACTTCCAGAGGCTACGGTGGCTCGTCAAGTACAAAAAGGCGCAAGATTCTTTGGTTTGTTTGGGCTGGAGGCCGGTTCTATTCCCACCAGAAGTGAACCGGCCCAGAGTCCGTTTGGAAACAGACCCAGACCACCTAGAAAAGGTGGTCTGGGTCCACTTGTTTGATTTGAATCAGAGTTCGCATGTTTGTATTCACACCAAGGTTCTAATAGTTTTGGATTTTTTATTATAGTTTAGTTTTATTATTTTTGACTTTTTTTTTTCTTTAATTCATTTAGTTTTAATTAGCTTTTAGAGCTTTGCTAGTTTTTATTAGTTTTTGTTTTTTTCTAAATGCTTAGTTTTAGTTTAATTTCAGTATTAATTTTAGTTTAGTCGTCTCTTTTCTCTTCTCTGTCGTCGTATTCAAATAAATTCCAGACAGGACTCTGCTGCTTTCTCCCAACTTTAGTCTCCATGTTTCCAGGTAGAGTGGGGACCAGAAGACGACTGGAAACCACAAGTGACGAGAAGTGACGGACCGTTAAATATCATATGGTGCCAGCAGCTAAAATTACTTGAGGGAAATAAATCGATTTCATATCAATCCGACACTGACAAAGACAAAAACGAAGGGAATTTTACCCAGAATTTTTCTCTGTTTCAGTTAGTTTGGAAAGCACACAATACAGTTTCAGTTAGTTATCGTTTTTTTCTTTTAATTATAGTTTTTATTTATTTCAGTTAATGAAAAGGTTTTTTACAATTCTAGTTTTCGTCATTTCGTTAGTTTTCGTTAACGATAATAACCTGGATTCACACCAAAAAAAGAGTCTGAACTTTCCGGGGAAACGAACTCTGAATACACTTTATATTTTCCTGTTAATCCACTTTCATTCTAATTTTTAATTTTTTTTTTCATGTAAAATATTCCGTTTGTGCATGTTGGAGGAGTTGCTAAGGTACAATTAAGCTTTTTCCCTTTTTCCCTTTTTTTTGGTCTTTAATATGTGAGGAAATTAATCAACAGCCGTCTGTGATCCCTTTAATTTCCTCAAATGTCAGCCGTGGACTCACTGCGCCGTGGATCCGTTGTCATTCAGAGGTCACATTAAAAGTCTGGTCTCCCAATTACCTTCGTCGCTCTCGGTCGTAGCTTTTTTTCCTTTTTTACTGAGCTGTAAACGGGGAAAGTCCGGCCGCCGCTCTCACCTCATCGGCACCAATAAAGGAGTGGGTGCAGTGAAAGGTTTAGTGACATTTTCCAGAAGGACAGCGGTCAAACTCTGTCATTTAAAGAAACCCGGACGCTGTTTGTTGGTTTGTCTTCAGACTAAAACCCCTCACTGTTGGTCTTTGTCGACTGGTTGTATTTTACTTTTATGGACTGGGAGTTTTACTAATGCAGCGGTTACAGATGGGGGGGGTCAAACATACGGCCCCCCGGACCAAAACCAGCCCACAAAAGGGTCCAGTACGGCCCTTCAAAGCAAAAACTACACTGAAGATATAAACTGTCAAAGGAGTCCAACTGGTTTTAGTTCACGTTCCTCATACAAACTAATATGATCGAAAGTACAATAATAGCATAATTAACTCTAAATAATGACTTGTTCTTGGTTTAATGTGGAAAAAATAAATAAATTGTGCCAATAAATAATGACAACTCCAATTTTTTCCTCTTTGTTTTAGTGTAAAAAAAACCCCAAAAACATTGAATTCTGAAAAATATTTACATTTACAAACTATCCTTTAACATTAAAGTGTGAATAACCTGAACAAATATGAACAAAATGAAATGTCTAAAGAAAATTAAGTGCACTTTTAACAATAGTCTGTTACAAAATGTTTTGTGCATTTCTAGATCCGATAAGATAAGATGAGATGAGATGAGATAAGATGAGATGAAAGTTATGATAAGGTAAGATAAGATAATTTAAGATACAATCATTTAAGTTAAGATGTTTTAAGGTAAGGAAGATGAGATAACTTAAGATAACATATGATAAGATAATTTAAAATGAAATTATTTAAGATAAGATATAATAGATATGATAATTTAAAATAAGACAAAACAAGATAAGATACAGTAACATGAGTTAAGGTAAGGGAGATAAGATAGCTTAAGACATGGTAAGTTAAGATAATTTAAGATAAAATAATTTAAGATCAGTTAAGATGAGTTAAGGTAAGGAAGATAAGATAGCTTAAGATAAGATAAGATAAAATAATTTAAGATCAGATAAGATGAGTTAAGGTAAGGAAGATAAGATAGCTTAAGATAATTTAAGATAAAATAATTTAAGATCAGATAAGATGAGTTATGTTAAGCAGGGACATGATATTGTTGAACTCACACTTGTTTTTCTTAAGAAATTTCAGGTTTTTCATGTTTTTATGAAGAGATAGTTTGTAAATGTAAATATTTTATGTTGTAATTTTACTTTTCTTTGCACTAAAAAAGAGGAAAATGTGGGTTCAGTATTTACAGGTTATTATCTTATTATTTTAGTGGTTTGATCCACTTTAGATCATATTGGACTGAATGTGGAACCCGTGCATTAATATTAGATATAATTTTGTTGAAATTACACTTATTTTTTCCCAAGAAATTTCAGGTTATTCATGTTTTTGTGAGAGGATAGTTTGTAAATATAAATATTTTTGTACTGTAATTATACTTTTTTTGCACTAAAACAGAGGAAAATGCAGGTTTGTCATTATTTATAAGTTATTATGATATTATTTTACAGATCTGATCCACTTCAGATGAAATTTGGCTGAATGTGGAACCTGAACCAACATGAGTTTTCTCTGGTAAATACCCGTTCCTCCTGTGGATGCAGTGTAGTCCTGGTCTTGGAGAACCTCCAGGTCCCAGACATGACTCGTCTGTTTTCAGAGGGTTGGAAGATAAAGCCTCTAACTCCAGACTTTGCTGTTTTATTTTCATAAAACAAGAGAAAATAGCGTTAAAATAAGACGAGGAAGAGGAAGTGGATGAAGACGGATGGAGGCTGAGTCTGCACATCGTCGGTTCGAACGCCGATAACGATGCGAGCCCGGCGCCGTCATGACAGGCCCGGGGAGGGAATACTGGCTGTGTGGGAGGGGGTCGGTATCTACGGAACAGCCCCAAAGATAACGAGGGCCCCCCCCAACTCAGTTTGGCTTATCAAGCAACAGCCCCGCGGTAGCGAAGACTGGACCGTCAGCAGAAACAGACCGGAGCGTTTCAGTGGAACTTACATAACGACCACAGGAATCTGGTTCCACATGTAGGAGACTCAAGGCCCTGATGACGAATAAACGCAGATATCACGAGAAATGATGAACTCTGACTTTGATGGATATGAGGTGTTGGCCAGGCGCCGTGTCCAGGGTCTTTGTAGTCGTCATCATTGTTGTGGCAGTTGCCTTTATAGTCGTCGTTGTTGTCGCGGTCGTCTTTGATGTCGTCGTCGTCATCATTGTTGTCACGGTCGTCTCTGTAGTTATCGTTGTTGTCGTGGTCGTCTTTGTTGTTGTTGTTGTGGTCGTCTTTGTTCGCATCGTCATTGTTGTCACAGTTGTCTTTTTAGTCATTGTTGTGGTTTTCTTTGTAGTCTTCGTCATTGTTGTCATGGTCGTCTTTGCAGTTGTTGTCGCGGTCATCTTTGTAGTCGTCATTGTTGTCTTCACACTCATCATCTTTGTTGTTTTTGTCCTTTATCGTTGTCATCCGCTTTGTTGTCTTCCTCCTAGTTGTCATCATCATTTATGTTGTTTCTGTCCATGTTGTCGTCATCTTCGTATTCGTCGTCTTTGTCCTCGTTGTCGTCCCCTCGACCATATGGGCTCCATGCTAATCTGCATATGTTAACCCTTTAATGTCCCTTGTATCATATATGATACGTACTCACGAAAGGCCTATGTTTACTTCACTAATTGCTAATTTAAGTTCATTTCTTGCTATTTTCAATTTTTTTTTTTTTTTAAATTTTGTACTCAAATTTTTCCATTATTTTTATATAGTTTATTTTATTTTGTACTAGAACTTTTAAATCTTTTTACAGATTTTTATTTTTTTTTGCTACAAATTTTCAATTCTTTTTTTTTTTTAACAGATTTTTAAAATTTTCGACAAAAAAATTTTCAGTAGTTTTTTTCTACGGATTTTTTTTTTTAGTTATTTTGTACTGTAATTGGATTAAAATCTGTATTCCTGAATGTTGAAATGTCACTCAAAGTGTTCATGTGCATGATAGTGACAAACTGTACAGGAAAACTTTTTTTTTTTTTTTCCAGACTGAAATGTCTATAAATCATCTTCGTATACAGTGGGACAGCGTGGTTTGAACTGGCATTGTTTTTGCATTTATCTGAGGTCGTCATTAGGTCCATCCTGGGGGGAATATGTCTACATTTACCTTTTATTATTGGGTCTAAAACGCTGGAAAAGTGTCAGATACCAAAATAAACCCAGTTTCACAGAAGCACCTGTAATTCCTCATATTATTCCTGTGGAACTTCTATTGTAACAACCACTGACCGACCAAAAAAGAAAGAACAAAGGTTTCAAATGCATTCTTTCTTTCTGCAAACCACAGTATAACCTAAAAAAAATACATTTCACACCAAGAATGGTAGATTTAGGGCTGCTGTCAGAACTATCGGAGGCCCTTTTTTCATTTTGAAGTAGAAACGACTCCCAGAAACAACAGAATTATTCAACTTTTTTATAGTTATTTTTAAGCAACAGGGTGAGAAAAAAGTACAAGGAATTAGTTTGATACAGAAAAAGTCAGCACAACTATGATTTAAAAAAATGACCAACAATTAATTTATGAATATCTCAAAACCAAAAAGCACTTTAATCACATAAACCTAAAACTGTGCAGGAGTTGAATACAAATACAGCAAATTATGGCTTTTAAGGACAATTAAAAAAAAAAAAAAAGTGGAGGTTCCTTTAATAACCCTTTAATGCCAAAAGTGTCATATTTGATTCATGAGTTGTGAAGCCCTCTACATAATCAGGGTGATTTTTTTTTTCTTTTTTCTTTTTTTTCACAAATTTGAAACTCATACATGGAAATTGCAAATTTTTTTTTATTTTAATTTTTTGGTTGTTCAGAAGGACCAATAAAGGCTCCAGTTTCAAAGAACTGGAATTTTCTGTCAATGATTTATTGGTTCAGGCTTTACAGGGTTAAAACTAAATATTTACTGAGATAAAAGAGAAACTATTTTTCAGATAAAACACATTTTTATATTTTATTATTTTACATTAAATTTTATACAAAACTCCACATGTCGCAGTCAAAAGGACACGAAAATTATGCAGTACTATTTTTTTTTTTTTTTAATATCTCTTTATTCTCTCACAGGTACATTTTTAGAATTGAACTAATTATTGAAGGCTGACTGTTTCTTATGTTTTTGTTCAAAAATAATAATATTTGAGCATTGAGACCCGATGGATCAAATATGATACAAAATTGACACTCATAAATGGAAATTGATATTTTTTTGGGGTTGTTCACAAGGACCAATAAAGGCTCCAGTTTCAAAGAACTGGAATTTTCTGTCAATTTTATTTATTTATTTATTTATTTATTTTCTTACTTACTTACTTATTCATTTCAAACATGCAAAGAAACAAAATAAAACAAAACAAAGCAAATTAAGACAGAAACAAAATAGCATTTAAATGAACAGAATCTATCTTCAAGTACGTGCAAGTCTGAATTTTACATGTTCAAAAAAGAGTAGGAAGGAGTGTAAACTTATTTAATGGTTTAATGATTTAATGGTTCAGGCTTTACAGGGTTCATGGCAAATTATACTTAAAATTATATGAGATTATTGACAGAAAAAGACAATAAAACCTGAAAATGTTTGACAATAATAAGATCATTTGAAGGCATGTGTGTTAAAGTCAATGTAAGTCAATGGAATGAAAATACAACAGCAGGCGTTTCCGTGCTCTGGTCTGAACTTTGGCTTGTTTTTCATGCGATAGACTCGTCAGATCGGGAAACGCCGGGAACGTCAGAAAACTGTGAATGTGACCCACGTAACGGCCACCTGTGTTTCCAACTGTGTCAAACAGAATGTGAAGTGGATGAAGTCAGAAAGGATGGAGTCGCAAAAAGGACAGGAAACGAACAAACAGTTAATTCAAGCTAAAACTAAAGATAAAACAACCAATAATTAGTACAAATACCTGTAAGTGTTAATAACTAGTACAAATACCCATAAGTGTTAATTACTAGTATACAAATACAAGTACTACTAGTGCATATACTCCATATACTAGTACTGTAACTGTTAGTACTAATACTATAAACCTGTACCTTCTATGGAACTATAGAATAAACACTATCAACTGTATGAATAAAAGAATAATGAGGATGGAGGAGGAGAGGAGGCGATATAGGAGTAGGAGAGAGGAGAGAAGAAGAGGAGGAGAGAGGAGGACAGACAGAAGGAAGAGGAGGAGAGAGGAGGAGGAGAGAGGAGGACAGACAGAAGGAGGAACAGAGAGGAGGACAGACAGGAGGAGGAGGAGGAGAGAGGAGGACAGACAGAAGGAAGAGGAGGAGAGAGGAGGAGGATAGAGGAGGACAGACGGAAGGAGGAGGAGGACAGACAGGAGGAGGAGGATAGAGGAGCAGAGAGGAGGACAGACAGGAGGAGGAGAGAGGAAGTTCAGTGTATCATGACTCTATCTCCTCTGACCTCAGATCAGTCTGATCCATATTTACTCTAAGTTTCATCATAAAGGACAGTTTTCTTCTTCTTCTTCTTAAACGTAGAGGGCGTGTCTGTTTCCTGGACTGAGGACAGTAACAGTAACAGTAAACAGTAAACAGAAACACATATGTCAGTATCTGTGGTGGTTGTATCAGTGAATCCAGTGCAAACAGAGGATGTTTGGAGGAAAGACCCAAACCAAACCCAGACTAAAACAGACTCCATCAGTTTGAAGGACAGTTTCCCAATGAGCGCCTCATCTCCCATCAACCCCTGGGCCGGGCGTCTGTCTGGAAAAGCTCCGCCCCCAGAGATCAGGCCGCTTCTGTCTGAAGGTTAGAACAGAAAAAAACAACCTGAACCAGGCGGTACGAGACGTTGATGGAGAGGATGGACGCTGACCTTCCAGCTCTGCTCTTCTTCCACTGGTGTCCTGTTCATCAGCTGATTCCAGTCCTCTGCACATCACTCCTTCTCCTTCTTTTTCTGAAGACTTTGGCATAAACACTTCTCAGTTACATGAAAAGAGGAGAAACTGTAACATTTCACACCTCCTTCGCTCCCTCCTGGTTGACTCGGCGCGACTCCACACCTGATCGTCTTCTAAAGGGAGTGAATAATTACTTTGCCAAAGGGCACAACTGTGATCCCCGGCTGGTATTTAAAGCCTTGTCACTGAATTTAAATCACCCCTCCTCCTCTCCATCGCCTCCTCCTTTGGTTAAGTGGAAATGTCCTCTTTTCCAGCTAATACACAGATCAAGCCCCTAATGTCTTCATCGTGGCCTCCGGCTAATTCCACCACATTGCACCACACTGCGTTTACACGTAGCCAAGTATTTGGCAAAACGGACATTTTTCTCTGCATTTATGCCTATTGTTTATGCGACAACAATGGCCACACCCACTGAAAACAATGGTTTCTAATAGTGATGTCCCAATCTGGATTTTTTTGCTTCCGATCCGATTTTTTTTAGGATAACTTTTGCAGATACCGATCCGATACTGACTTTTTACAATGAAATTTTGATTTAAATTTGGAGTCATTATTTCTAGGTTATTATTCTATTATTTTACTGTAGATCACAGTTGGGCTGAATGGGGAACCTGAACTAAAATAACCATGACACCTTTGCCGCGTTTCCACTACGTGGAACTGGCTTGACTCCACTCGGGTACCAGGTCCTATTTCTGGAGACCGTTTCCATTACAGGATACTACCGACTTTACAGTGCCTGGACGTCATAGCAATGTGGCGCGCTACTTCCGTGTTGTCTGCTCAGAGAGTTGCTAATAAACTCGCTCGTTGCATGTTGTCTCATCAAGCTCATGCTGAATTTTTACGTCTGAACGTCCTCGACAAACCATGGTGTAGTTTTACAGGCTGTCATCATGTGGATTCACCTACCGCTATATTTACTGTCAACTTCCGCATCTGTTTTTTGTAAAACGGTGGGTCACAGAGACGACTGTCTGACCAGTGCTGGTCTGCAGTGTGTACACGACACCTTTTAGTATCTGGTCCCCAGTCCTGGAACCTCGGCGGAGGTGATACCAAAAAAAATAGTGCCGGATACCAGATTCCAGGTCCTTTTTCATAATGGAAACGCAAAAAGGCCGAGTCAAGCCAAGCCGGTACCACATAGTGGAAACGTGGCATTAGACTTTAGTATCATTTTTGTACTTTCCAAATTCAGACTGTGGGACAAATTAGAACCTTTGTTGGGCTGGTTTTGGTCCATGGGCCGTATGTTTACCACTGCTGTAGTGTGTCTAAGGACAGGTCTGTCCAGGTGTTATATGGGGGTGTGTTCTGCGCCGTACGTTAGTGATGCGTGGATCAGTGGGTTCATCGTGGGTCGGGTCAAAAGAATGTCAGTTTATGTGTGGGACAGGTTGGGTTGGGTCAAATAATTCCACAAAAACCCCGCGAGTTGAAAAAAACCCCAACTCGTGCATCACTACCAGACCATAAAGTGAAAGTGAAACTTATAAATGTTTTACCAGTTCCCGCTGTTCTGCAGCTAATTTTCCTTTCCTCTACCTTCAGAAACTTTCATTTGAGGGGACAGGACATACGTTTACCCCCACCCGCCCCAGAACCGGGTCTGGATCGGCCCGATCTCGTGACTAAAGCCAATCCAATCTTCTAAAAAATACCAGATTGGCAGCAGATACAGATCTGTAGATCGGATCGGGACATCCCTAGTTTCTAAAATGTGGAGTTTCCAGCAAACCTTCATGTTTTGTATGAACAGAGGGAAACACTCATCTCGGACAGACGTCATTTGTCCAGGTCGTCGTTCTTCGTAGTGGTTTTTCTTGGTTCAGCTGGACTTGTTTTGCAGTTCTGAGCAACTGCCGAAGTCTCGTGGATGAGAGACAAATCATTTTCAAAACAGCAAAACAAGTTCAGTTGAATGTAGAAGAACCACCAAGAAGAAGTAATGTTTTGTTGGGATTCTTCGCAGGATTCTGATTGGTTAATGGTACTCGATCATCTCACCACACTGCCATCTACAGGCTTGGCAGGTTCTTGACAGTATAGGCCGTGTAAATTCTTTTTTTTTTTTTTTTAATTTTAAAATTTAAAATTTTTAAAATAGGGAAATACCCGAAATATCCAAAATACCTGTCTACATGTAAACGTAGCCTGACGCTCTGCTTGAATTTCCACTCTGGCGTTGATGTGGGAAGCTATTTGCCGTCACCCACCTCCATCCAAATTCGTTTTTTTTTTTTTTTTTAATTGTGCTACAAGAGCCAACAAAGTGTGAAAAGTCAGGCTTGAGGGTGAGAGACAAAAAGGTTTTCAAAAGAGCAAAACAAGTTCAGTTGAACCAAGAAGAACCACCAAGAAGAAGTAACAGAAGTCATGTTTTGTTGTGATTCTTTGCAGGATTCTGATTGGTTAATGGTACTCGATCATGTCACCACACTGCCATCTACAGGCTTGGCATGTTCTTGACACTACAGGCCATGTAAATGAAGATTTTTCCAAAAACAGTCACATGTGCATGTTTTTTTGTTTTTTTTTTAATAACTGAAATGGGGAAATATCCGAAATATCCAAAATACCCGTCTACATGTAAACGTAGCCTGACACTCTGCTTGAATTTCCACACTGGTGTTGACGTGGGAAGCTATTTGCCGTCACCCACCTCCATCCAATTTTTTTTTTTTTTTTTTTTTGTGCTACAAGAGCCAACAAAGTGTGAAACTCGGGCTTTGATAAGGAGTATTTCCATCTCCAAGTGTTGTTTCTCTGCCTAAGAATGATTTTACAAATAAAGCCGATTTCCGCAGCGTCGGTAGGGAGTGTTGACTTGACGGAGGTGTGTGTGAAATTCGGCCCTTCTAATTAGTTTATTCAGTTATTCTTTCCTCTTCCCACCATGTCATAGCCCTAGGCCATCTGTGCTTTCTTTTCCAACCCCCCCCCACCCCCCCACCCACCCCCCTTGTTTCCTCAACCCCCTTCTCTGCTCTATAATTTTCCATCCTGTCTCGTCCTCTGTCGAGCTCGTACCCCCTGTTTTGTGTCCGATCTTTTGTGGAAAGGCGGTGAATTGCGTATGGGGGCTGAGGTGGTGGTGGTGGTGGTGGGGGGGGGTGGTTTGAGAGGCTGATCCTGTGTTTGTCCTTGTCTGATATAACCTGTCTCCCATGATGCTCTCTGGCTAAAATTTGGCCCACCTGCTTTTCTACTCTACACTTTCCTCCTCGATTGGCTCCGACGACCGAGGAGACCATTAAGATGCCGCAGCATGAAACCTCTTAAGGCGTGTACGCGTGTGCGTTTTTTTCTGCGTTCCGAGCACATGTGTACATTTGTATTTATACATTTCTCGTAGCTGCTGTAAGCGCGTGCGACCATGACTGCCCCAGAACACAATCCCAGGAATATCAAACAACATGGAGTGTATTTGAATTCAGCCAGTGCACCGAGGTAAGGTATGGTAATAAACTGCATCTGGATGGAGTCGGTATCCAGGTAACAAAAACCTCATCAGTTTCTATAAGATCTGCAGTCACGCTTGTTTGACATGATGAGGAAATATTATAGACACACTTTTTTAATGGTGGACCAGACTCGTCTCCTACAAGCCTTTGAACCAGGGGTGTCAAACATACGGCCCGCGGTCCGAAAAACGGACCTCCAAAGCGTTCCATCGGTCCACAAGTGCAATTAAATTACACAGAAGACAGTTACAGTGTACTGGTCATAAAGGTAACACATTACTGAATAAATGTATTTGTTGATTATTTTGTGGATTATTTTGTTCATTTTGTTGATTATTTTGTTCATTTTTGTTCACTTTTTTGATTATTTTGTTGATTTTGATGATTATGGTGTTCAATTTGTTGATTATTTTGTTGATTTTGTTAATTATTTTGTTAATTTTGTTGATTATTTTGTTCATTTTATTGTTCATTTTGTTGATTTTTCTTCATTTTGTTGATTATTTTGTTCATTTTTGTTCACTTTGTTGGTTATTTAGTTCATTTTGTTGATTATTTTGTTCACTTTTTTGATTGATTTGTTCATTTTGTTGATTATTTTGTTGATTATTTTGTTTATTATTTTGTTCATTTTGTTAACTTTTTTGATTATTTTGTTCATTTTGTTGATTATTTTGTTCAATTTGTTGATTTTTTTTTATTTTGTTTATTTTGTTAATTTTGTTGATTATTTTGTTCATTTTGTTGTTTATTTGTTAAATTTGTTGATTTTTTTTTTTTCATTTTGTTGTTTATTTTGTTGATTATTTTGTTCATTTTGTTGATTATTTTGGTCTTTTTTACTCATCAGTTTCTATAAGCTCTGCACTCATGCTTGTTTGACATGATGGGGAAATATTATAGACACACTTTTTTAATGGTGGACCAGACTCGTCTCCTACAAGCCTTTAAACCAGGGGTGTCAAACATACGGCCCGCGGTCCGATAAACAGACCTCCAAAGCGTTCCATCTGGTCCACAGGTGCAAAAATTATACAGAAGACAGTGAAGGTGGACTGGTCATAAAGGTAACACATTACTGCCTAAATTAATTTCCAGTTATATAAAAATAAACTGTTAGCCTCATACACAGATGGACAAAAGTCTGTGGACACGTTGAATTCAGGTGTTTCTTTTCTAACAGGGTTCTGGGATACAAAACAATAATGACTAATGTCAGAATAGAGTTTTATATTATGGGGTAAGTATCATATTAATTATTAATATTGATGTTTTTATGTCAAATCAAAAGGACATCTTACAGCTGTGGACATGATGTGTCCCTATATTTATGTCCATATAGTTTAGAAACATCAGTATTTTCATTGATTTGTTCATTTTTGTTAATTTATGTTTGATTTGTTGATTATTTTGTTCTTTTTTAAAACTTGTTTTGTTGATTATTTTGTAAAATTTTGTTGATTATTTTGTTCAATTTGCTGATTATTTTTTTCCCACTTTTGTTCATTTTGTTGATTATTTTCCTTTATTTTGTTAGTTATTTTGTTCATTTTGTTGTTTATTTTCCTTTTTTTGTTGATTATTTTGTTCTTTTTTTTGACTGTTTTGTTCATTTTGTTGATTATTGTGTCCAGTTTTGTTCATTTTGTTGATTGTTTTGTTCACTTTGTTGATCATTTTGTTCATTTTGTTGAATATTTTCTTTTATTTTGTTGATTATTTTGTTCGTTTTGTTGATTATTTTGTTCATTTTGTTGATTATTTTCCTTTTTGTTGGTTATTTTGTTCATTTTGTTGATTATTCATTTTGTTCATTGTTTTGTTGATTATTTTCTTCATTTTGTTGATTATTTAACTTATATTCTGATTATTTTGTTCATTTTGTTATTTTCCTTCATTTTGTTGGTTATTTTGTTCATTTTGTTGATTATTTTGTCCAGTTTCATTCGTTTTGTTGATTATTGTGTTAATTTAAAAAAAAAAAAAAATCCTTTATTTTGTTCATTTTGTTGATTATTTTGTTCATTTTGTTGATTATTTTCCTTATTTTGTTGATTATTTTGTTCATTTTGTTGATTATTGTATTCATTTTGTTCATTGTTTTGTTGATTATTTTCTTCATTTTGTTGATTATTTTCCTTATTTTGTTGATTATTTTCTTCATTTTTTTGATTATTTTCCTCATTTTGTTCATTATTTTGTCCACTTCTGTTCATTTTGTTGATTATTTTGGTCTTTTTAACTCAGTGACTCACCCACGATCTTTGACCTAATCATCTCAGATTCATCCTCCAGAACTAGAAATGAAGAAAACTAAGAAACTAATTAATGCACTGATATTTATCCCATAATATAAAACTATATTCTGACATTAGTCATTATTGTTTTGTATCCCAGACCCCTGTTAGAAAAGAAACACCTGAACTCAATGTGTCCACATACTTTTGTCCACATATGGATGACTTAGGCGATTATGCTAATGAGGCTAACGATATGCATGATTTGTGCCAGTAGTTACCACGAGTTTCCCTTTCCTTCAGAAATTCCTTCTCGTCAGGGTTAAAAAAAAAGAAGCCACATTTATGCCATTATGAGACGCCAAAATCTCCGAAACCCCAGACTAATTAAATTTTCAGGAGTACCGTGCTGACCTAAATGACCTATTTAATATCGGAGCTGAAAAAAACTCCGAATTATGCCAAGAAGATTACCCCGGTTGCCGGGTTTACAGACTGCTTTAATGTGGCTGTCATCTGGGACAAACTTGTTTCAAATTAGTAACACATGGCTGATGAAATCTAATTTTGAATAAAACCCAGAGTATCAGTGTTATTCAGTGTATCATCAGACGGGTGTAGCAGCCGCGCTAATCCTCATTGATCATTTCAAGGTGTGAAGAAACGAGCGGTTCAGCCTCGACTTTGTCAACACTGTTACTGAGAAGATGATGTTGTGGAGTGGAACATCCACCAGCAGAGCGCCGACTGCACTTTGTAATGAAACATGTCAGAGACGGAAAGGACTAAGAATTAACACTGCAGGATAAAATAGTCAGCCCGATAGCCTCCATACTGAGGTTATATCTACACAAAGAGCCATCGGACCGCCCTCTGGTCACGCTTTATATCTGTTTATATATATATACATTATATATATATATATGTATATTAAAAATCTAATGACAGTGTTTCTGTGCATTAGGGATGCACAATTCTAGCCAAAAATAAATTCCTGAATTTTTTTCTCTAAAAATTCGATTTTTGATTTTGATTTTGATTGGGGCTGGTGGTGGCATTTTAGCAGGCGTGTCATTTTCGTGTGCAACACGCTGCTCCCACTCTGGCGTGTGATGATGTTCAAGGAGCTGAAATAAGTTGGTTGTGCAGCTGTCTTCAGCTACGCTCAGACTGCAGGTAGATGTGGACCAAATTTGATTAGTTTGTCCATATGTGACCTGTATCTGATCTGTTAAAGACAGTTTGAACAGCACTAATCTGACCCAGACCACTTTCATATGTGGTCCTAAATCTGACCCAGACCACTTTTATATGTGGTCCTAAATCTGACCCAGACCACTTTCATATGTGGTCCTAAATCTGACCCAGACCACTTTTGTATGTGGTCCTAAATCTGACCCAGACCACTTTCATATGTGGTCCTAAATCTGACCCAGACCACTTTCATATGTGGTCCTAAATCTGACCCAGACCACTTTTATATGTGGTCCTAAATCTGACCCAGACCACTTTCATATGTGGTCCTAAATCTGACCCAGACCACTTTTGTATGTGGTCCTAAATCTGACCCAGACCACTTTCATATGTGGTCCTAAATCTGACCCAGACCACTTTTATATGTGGTCCTAAATCTGACCCAGACCACTTTCATATGCGGTCCTAAATCTGACCCAGACCACTTTCATATGCGGTCCTAAATCTGACCCAGACCACTTTCATATGCGGTCCTAAATCTGACCCAGACCACTTTCATATGTGGTCCTAAATCTGACCCAGACCACTTTCATTTGTGGTTCTAAATCTGACCCGGACCACTTTCATATGTGGTCCTAAATCTGACCCAGACCACGTTCATATGTGGTCCTAAATCTGACCCAGACCACTTTCATATGTGGTCCTAAATCTGTATGTATACAAATACATATGTACGTATATCTACAAATACGTATGTATTTGTAGACCCACTGTGATCTGTACGTTATAATACACATGTGGAATGATAAACCGAAGTAGAATATTTCCAGTTGTCCATGTTTTCCACAGTGTTTTAAAGCAGAGTTTATAGATGTAAACATTTTCATCATGTAATCTGACATTTCTCATTTATTATTTTAGTCGTCCTGTACCCCCCGATCAAGAGGAATGGTTTTACCTGCAAAATAAATAAAGAAAAAATAAATAAAAATAAATAAATAAATGTCTTTTAGGTACTTTAATATTTGTTTCAAACAAACAAACAAACAAACAGAACCTTCTGCAGTGGAAATGATCAGACATACTGTTGTAGATGAATTTTCCAGAGTTATATCAAGATAACACGATTTTTCTTATAGAATTTCCCATAATTCAATAGAAACGAATAGGAATGTAATGGTTTTAGTATCCAGATATTAAAACCATTGTCGTGAAAGAACAGGACAGGAATAAAACAGTGGAAAATGAGAAATAATACGAACCGTGCCATTTTCAAACACCTTCATGGCCAATTAAATGCAGATTCATGGTTTACAAGGTGCACTTGAATGCATCGTAAAGATCTGAAGCTCAATGGGAAACAAAGCAATGCACATAAAACGCAGACAGGAAATGTTCCCCCATAAATCCACACGATATCATTTAAAAATCTAAATGAGCCAGAATGAATCGTCTTATTTAGATTTTTTGTGCATTAATTGTTCAATAGCTTTCATTAGACTTGTACAAAAACAAGAATCGTCCTATTAATGACAAATCGGACTGTTTGAATAGTTTATGTAAGTCTAAAGGGCTGTTCAGACTGGATTAGTTGGACATGGACACGTGGGCTTCTGTCAGTTTACCACAGGACGTCGGTAATATTAATGGACAATTCGCATGGGATTAAGAAATAGCAGTTAAACTACCAGAAGTGGGAGGGGCTAATCCATTCACGCACCGCCGTCCCCCTCCTGTCGTCATGTTCCTATGATGCTTCTTCTGTTTAATATTGATATCATTTTACAACCGGATGATTTAGCTACTCACATTTATTTTATTATCCACATAGCCTCGCTACGTAGCTTATCTTATCTAAACCAATCAGAAGTCCCGTGCCTCGAACCAGTGCTTTCGACCTTCTTTTGCTTCTGAATCGGGTTTGTCGTCCAATTCCAACAGTCGACAAGGTTTCACACGCACTTGTCCGACTGGAAAACGTGCTTCTTCAGCCTCAATCTGCGAAAAACCACTTCTAACAGGATATGACGGAATATCTACACACATATGAACTACTGGTTTATTAGTTTTACCTGGGGGTCATTTTCCTGGACACTTTTACAGAAGATAAAAGTTGCGTTAATTTTTATTGACGTTGTACAGTAATGATTACCTACATAGCTCATTTGGACGGGACTAAAATGTCCGGCTGTTCAACGTGATATCATGAATTGCGTACAGATAACTCGACACTTTTAATCGGTGTGTTATCGGTACGCATTATAAGCTTTTGACGTGTATATTTACGCCATGTAAAATAGCATGATTAGCGGCTGGTAGGATTAGCAGTTAGGGTTAGCGATTACCATGATTAGCGGCTAGCATGATTAGTGGTTTAGGTTAGTGGTTAGCTATTAGTGCAATTAGCGGCTAGTGCATTGACACGCCATTTGACATGAATTGCGTACAGATAACTCGGCACTTTTAATTGGCGTGCTATCTGTACGCATTATAAGCTTTCAGTGTGTATATTTACGCCGTGCAAAATAGCATGATTAGTGGCTAGCGGGATTAGAGGTTAGGGTTAGCAACTACCGCGATTAGCAGCTGGCACCATTCGTGGTTAGGGTTAGCGATTAGCACGATTAGTGGCTAATGTATTGACATGCCATTTAATTTCATGAATTGCGTACAGATAACTCATCACTTTTAATTGGTGCGTTATCTCTACGCATTATAAGCTTTCAGTGTGTATATTTACGCCGCGTAAAATAGCATGATTAGCAGCTAGCGGGACTAGCGATTAGTGTTAGCGGGATTAGCGATTAGTGTTAGCGATTAGCGTGATTAGTGGCTAGCACAAAGACGCATTATCAAATAGCGTGGTCAGACCCCCCCATTATGTTGCTGACTTGTTGCCCCCTCCTCCTCAGGGCGCACCCTTAGGTCTTCAGGCCAGAACCTCCTGAAAGTCCCAGAGACTCATTTTAAAACCCGGGTAGGCCTGTCCTTTCAGGGTGGAGCCCCCCCCCCCCCCCCAGACTCTGGAATGACCCGCCCCTGTCCCTCCGTGTGGTCAACTCCGTGGACTCTTTTAAAAAGCAATTCAAGACGTTTTTATTTTCGGAAAGCTTTTGGTTGATGGATTTATCCTTTTTATTTATGTTATGAAATTATTCTAATGTTGTTTTGTTGCACCTGTTTTATGTACAGCACTTTGATTTTTATTTGTGAAAAGCCCTTTATAAATAAACTTTACTTACTTACTTAAATAACACGCAAAAGCATGAAAATGCGTACGTATAGCACGCCAAATGCAATAAACTTGCGTCATATACAACGCAATTTCATGAGTTCAGTCTGGGTTATTATTACTTTACCCCACATACCTATGTCAGACTAATCCCATCTGAATAAGGCTTTAGAGTTAATGTAAAAACCAAACTGACAGGACGTTTGTAACTGTGGAATGGAGACACTTTTATACAAGTGGTAATGTCAGAGTTTATGAGGTGCACCTGAATGCACCATGGAATCCCAGTGCTTGTGTAAATGACAACCCTGATTATTTTGGTGTATTTACCTGCTGGTGTGAGCAGCTTTGCACCTGTCGGGCGTTGAATTGTGGCCTTGTCCTTCACAGTCACTAGGTCCGAACCCCACTGATCCCCCCCCCGCCCCCCCCGGCAGATACTGGACCCACATGTTCAACACAGGTTCACACTTACACCATGAAAACCTCGAACTGAAGGATTATCTGTCGTTAGATGGTGTTTATGCCTCAGGTGGAGTTCATAGATGGTGGAGTCAATGTCAGGGAGCGCTGCAGTTGTCCTCCAGGTGTGTGGTTAAAACACCTGACTGTGACCCTGGTTTGATTTCACCGACCCCATAGACCAGAAGATACTGTGAAGGTGCTGTAGTCGGCGGCATCTTCGTTAGCAGTTTCTTCAAACATCTTCTCGCAAGAAACTACTGGTCAGATTCATTTTCAGATTTTTATGCAGCTTCCTTTTGACAATTTCTGCAAAGTGTGTTCACAGTTGTCAGAAATTTGGATTTTTAAAGTTTTGATGAATTTTTGAAATATTTAAAATTAGCCTTTCCTTCTAATGGTTCATATTTTAATGGTTTATAACATGTAAATGGTTCCAGATAACTGTATAGTTCCTGTTGATCACTGATAGAAGTCATATATGGACTTTCATTTGGGTCCATGACCTTTGACTTTGAGTGACCTTGAAGGGTGAAACTCAAGGTCAACAATGTCTACATTTCAAAAATCTTCTCCAAAACTACTGGTTGGATTAATTAAAAAAAAAAAAAAAGTAACTTCCTTGGAACAATATCTACAATTGTTTAAGAATTTTTTTTATTTTTGACAAATTTTGGCAGTTTAAAAACTTGTCTTTACTGATAATGGTCCATATTTTGATGGTTTACAACATGGAAATGACTAGAGTTATCAATATAATATAATTACTGTTGATCACTGATCAAAGTCATATGTAGACTTTCATTTGGGTTCATGACCTTTGACCTTGAGTGACTTTGAAGGATCAAACTCATGGTCACCAATGTCTAGATTTCAATGTTCTTCTCCAAAACTATTGGTTTGCATTCATTTCAAATTTTTTATATAGCTGCCTTGGAACAATGTTTACGAAGTTTGTTCACATTTTTTGTGAAATTTACAGTTTTGATGAATTTCTGAAGTTTAAAAAAAATTGTTTTTCCTTCTAATGGTCCATATTTTGATGGTTTAGAAGATGTAAATGGTTCCAGATATCAGTCTAGTTCCTATTGATCACTGATAGAAGTCAGATATGAACTTTGATTGGATGAGTTGAGTTCTCCTCCAGTGAAAGTCCCGCCCACTTCTACTATTACATTGATCTGCATCCAGACCACAGGACTGGAACATACAGACCAAACCTGACAACCTCACACATTCAACTGGGGATTGATTCTTGATGCCGCTGAGTTACAGGGACATTTGACCCTTTTTTTTTTTTTTTTTTGGTTTTTCCTTTAATTTGTCATCTGTCTGTATTTCGTCTTGTTTCTCAGACACATGTTTTCATCCCTCAAGGTTATTTTTCTGAAAGTCTATTTATCATTTTATGATTTTCACGCCTTCTCCCGCCTCCTCATGCCATGACTAGTTATTTTCTCAGTTGACTGCCGGCCAGCTTCCCATTACTCATGCCGAAATGCCCTCTTCCTCTCCGAGACGCTCTTGCTCTTTGAATTGTTTTTCCCTCCCCGGACAACAAAAAGCTGCTGTACTTGTTGTAAAACCCTTATGTCCATTATCAGTGATTGTTGCCTGCAGTCTCCACCCACTGTGTCTCCGTGCGCATGTTCCACCCAGAACGCCGCCGTCACAGATTTCATTTTAACCTGAAGTCCTGCTTTTCTTCCAAATTAGATTTCTATTCTTCTGTCTGCCTGTTGACTTATTTGCTTCCCTTTCATCATCTTCAGCAAGGTTATCCTGAGGCAGACGCCGCTTTTATGGGAACAATGGGGCGTGAAGGGGGGGGGGGGGCCTGGCTTCGCCGCCAGCCATGCCTTAATCGATCTTGTTTAAAGGGATGTTGTGGGCTGAATGTTTGAACCGTCCCCTCGTTAACAGTTGTCTGGGATTTAATTAAGAAGTGGAGTGAATTTAATGTCAATTACATCTAAAAATGAAGGGGGAGTGCGAAGATGCACAACAAAGAATCCGAGCGAAAGAGGAGGGGGGAGAAAGTGGAGGCTAATTAGAGGATGGAGTTGTGTTCATGCATCATTCTAGTTGAAACATTTCCTTCCTCTCTCTCTCAACCCCATTTTCCTCTCCGCTCTTTTTCTTCCTCCTTTTTTCTCTCGGTGCATGTATATATCTGCAAAAAGCCCTCAGCAGAAATTTTTGTCACATCTTTTCTTTGCCGTTGGCACATAGTATGGGTATGCAAATATGAGAAAATTGAGACTTCAGCATCGTTGACACACTCTTCCTACACATGAAACACGACTACATACTGAAACGGGCTTCCTCTACAACTGAAGCAATTGAAGTACTCTTGTGTACTTTATTGATTTTTAGCAGATTTTGAAAACCACAGTAAATGCCATCATATCATCCATACAGTATATCAGCCACATGACAGAGAGAAAAAAAAAACAAAAAAACCCAAAACCATGAGGAACAAAAAAAAGGATAAAACAGACGACCTCCACTGCATGACCCACATTTAAATACAACTTTATTCAGATCTGAGGACTCTTAGCTTTTATATATATATGTATACTTAAGTTTTGACAGTCGGGTTTCGTCACTATTCTCTGCCGAAAAACAGGTCGGTCAGTGTTGTCTTGCAGTCTCTAAGGCTGAGTATATCCACATGTCTGTTGGCACCGCATGGGTCAACGCTAAGGCTGCTGCCGTAACAACACCGTCCATCCCGTAAGCGACATGACTTGACTGTCTCTAAAAACCAGCAGCCGTTGTTTAGAGGCGGAGAGAGGGTGGGGTCTCGGTGAGAGTATTGCTGTAAATCTTGGAGGATCGGTGAGGAGTAGAGTCAGGGTTTCTTCCCGGCAGGTAGCCCGATGTGTGTCCTTGTTTTTTTTCTACATCAGTACAAAGTTGTGGGTTCACGGCGTTCAGCTTTTGATTCCAACATGTGTGAGTTTCCAGCTTGTCTCTGGACGCCCTGCAGGAGGTTGGATGGGGAGGGAGTTTGTGTGTGTGTGTGGGGGGGGTATTGAGGTTACTGGGCTGTAACTGTGTCGGGCTCACTGTTGCGTTGGCATGCTCTCGTGGAGATTTCATGTCCTGACAATCCAGGGGCTTATGTAAGATGCTTTGAACAGGAGAGGAAAGTATCTAAAGCAGCACTTCTTAAGACTGTGTGCACACATTTGTTTGATGGGAGATGGATATAGAAAGACAGGAATGGATAGAAAAGGGGAGTTCTCACTGCTGATGTTCACTTGGCTCAAAGAGATTAGCCCGATCAGCTCAGCTCAGCTCGGTGAGGGCAGCAGTGAGGAACTACCCACAGCAGGGTTCAATGTCAGGGTAAAGGAAGATGTGGAGGGTACAAAGGCCGGGTCGCACACAGGGAAAGGCCAACGGCGTGAAGACGGTGGGACGTATGGGCTGTGGAACATGCAGATCTATGGAGTAGTGATGGGTAGTTCGGCTCATGTGGTACAGCTCCTAAAGAAGAGTCGACTCTTTAGGTACAACTCTCAAAAAAAGAGCTGGCTCTTTTGGCACAACTCCCAAAGAAGAGCCAGATCTTTTGGAACAACTCCCAAAGCAGAGTCAACTCTTTAGGTACAACTTACAAAGAAGAGCTGACTCTTTTGGAAGAACTCCCAAAAGAAGAGCTGACTCTTTTGGAAGAACTCCCAAAAGAAGAGCTGACTCTTTTGGAAGAACTCCCAAAAGAAGAGCTGACTCTTGGTACAGCTCTTGAAGAAGAGCTGACTTTAAAGGTGCAACTCCCAAAAGCCGACTCCTTTGGTACAACGCCAAAAAGAAGAGTCAACTCTTTTGGTACAACTCCCAAAGAAGAGTTGAATTTTTTGTTACAACTTCCAAAGAGGAGCCGGATCTTTCGGCTCCCAAGCGGCTCTTAATTTAGTATCATTTGTAGCCTCATTCTTAAACCTAAATTGTCAAATATGAAAGGTTTATGGTTTGATAAACTCTTTTGCCTTCAGTGTTTTTATGAGAAGCCTTATAACTGCCTCATTTGGTGCATTTGTTCTGCCACAGAAGCATTCTTACTTTCTGTATATTCTTTTTATAAATATATATATGTTCATCAAACTTCTAAGAACAGAACCAGAACCAAACTCAGTAGCTAAACCGTATGAATGTCCTCAGTGTAGGTTGGCACTAACAGTAATCATCTGTCAGCTTGGATGGACTGATTCTTTCTATCTGTGAGTATCTGATCTGTTTTCCAAGATTCTCTCAGAAGGAACAGATGTTCTCAAACTAGTTTCCCCTCCATCACCTTCTTCAGGCCTGGGCAGACTGAAGCTTTGGTCTGACACCAGCCACAGTTGGTCTTCTACTGGTTGGATGAGGGCTTCCTCTAGAACAGGGGTGGGCAATCCTGGTCCTCGGGGGCCGGTATCCTGCATGTTTCAGATGTTTCCCTCTTCCAGCACACCTGAAGGTCATTATCAGGCTTCTGCAGAGCTTGACAATAGGCTTATCATGTGAACCAGGTGTGTTGGAAGAAGGATACATCTAAAACAATCAGGATACTGGCCCTCGAGGACCAGGATTAGCCCACCCCTGCTCTAGAACCCCATGTCCACCACGCTGCCCAAAGAAACAAAGTTCTACCGTGAGCAGAGCTGAGCCTCTGAGAGTGAGAGCTGAGCGGTGAAATGACAAAAGAAAGAGCGGAGCCGACGTTTCTGATTCTCTACAAAGCGTCGGATCTTAGAGACGCATCTTTTGAGCGCGACACACTACGGAGGAGAAACAGACGAGACGAACGTGGAGGATGAGGAAGCAGTGATCGTTCACGCTGGTTCATATGCATTTTACACAGGTGGAGCTTTATATCTGGCCCAAGTCGACTGATAAAGGACTTCCAGACAAGTGTTGGGCGTTTAGTTTGATTTGCTGCCTGCCTTCCATTGATCTGCATGTCCCACTGGGATGCTGCATGTATGCTTTGAAATCAGAATCTGATTACTTCTACACACAGGGAGCCTCTTGTGGGAACGAATGTCCTCTTATTTTTTTATTTCTATCCACGATTTGTTCCTTTTTTTAATATTAGTGTCTATTGATTTTTTAGAATTCGCACCTGCTCTCCTATGTTTTTTGCTTTTCTTTTTGGTGAAATATTTGACCGAGACAAGAAGAAGCTTCTCGAAATATGGTCGAGAACCGGGGTGTCAAACATGCGGTCCGTGGACCAAAACCGGACCACCAAAGGGTCCGATCTGGCCCGAAGATATTAACAGTCAAGAGTGTAGAACTGGTTTTAGTTCAGGTTCCACACTCAGACCAATATGATCTCAAGTTAAGGGGGGCAGGAGATTTTAAGTCAAACTTCATCCCACTCCTTTTCAAAGGTTGGACCTTCATTTACATAATCCTCTTATTGTTTAGTTTTAATGCAAATTCAAAATAAACAAAAAACTGCATAAAAACCCATAAATAATGACTCCAAAATATTGTTGTGGTTTAATGTGGAAAAAACAAAACATTACATTATGAAAATATGTCCAATAACAAACTATGTATGAATAAAAATAAATATGAACCTGAAATGTCTAAAGAAAATTCAGTGTAATTTTACCAATATTCTGCCTGTTATTAAATAATTTGTGTCTTTGTAGATCTGATGTGTAATGTACATGTATAAAAAAGATAAGTTGAGGCAGAATATTGTTAAAATTGCACTTATTTCTCCAAAGAAATTTAACTTTTTCAGGTTTATTGCACTTTCTTGTTTGGGTGGTCTTTAAATGTGAGTATTTTTATGATTTAATGTTATTTTTTTTGCACTAAAACAAAGAGAAAAGTTTGGAGTTGTCATTATTTTTAGGTTATTATGTTATTATTTAACTGACCCGGCCCATTTGGAATTAAATTGAACTGAATGTGGAACCTGAGTTGCCCTTATGTAGTGTTTGAATTCATGATCAAGTGGGATTCATTCTCCGGAAACAGCAGATTTGGATGGTTCAGAGTGTTTGGTGCACCTTCTCCTATTTCCTCTCTTAACCGAAAATTACTGCTTTATCCACACTTTGGCTATGTTTCTGCCTAACATCCACCCGTTTCGCTCTCGTCAGCCTCTTCGTGTCCTTCCCTGACTCATTCCACCCCTATCACATGACCCTTTTACAGAACAAAACAAGACATCAGCGTTGACTACCAGCTGTTAATTCAACACAGAAGCTCAAGTACAAGCGTCTCTGTCCTTGTTGTCTCTGCTAGCAGCTGTTGTGCTCATTTTATCATGCTTGTACTCGCTACATTCACAGGAGGCAAGCTGTTATTTAAGCAATTTATGATAGTTCCTGTGTTCGTGGGTGTTATCCAGCCCAGTTTTCTTGTGATACGCGTTTCAGGCATGTTAGAGTGGACCTGGATTAAAGGGTACCTGGAGTGAATTTTTTCTTTGCTAGCATTTCCATAGATCACCTATAATACTAGCGGTTTCATCAGATTACTTATGTTATAGGCCGTTGTCAAGTACGTGCAAGTACGAAGTCACTGTTCCATTAGTCGGACACTGGGGCGCTGCTACCAATTATGGACCCCATGGAAGGTAAACGATGTGGACCCTTCAGAAAATAAATTATCTGTAAATATGTCGTGGGGGCGGGGGTGGGGGACTGGGGTAACAACCACAACTGATGTGAAACCGAAACTAAAATTTAACTTTGGACGTCCGACTCCTGGCTTCTAAGCCTCTCTTTAACTCCGGAGCTTACACGCAATTTTTACAACTTCTAACCTGTATCCACTGAGCCCCATGAATTTGTCATGTTAACATGTTAACATGTTGAATGTGACCCTGAAGTGACCCACATGCACTAAAGAGGTCCTGAAGTGACCCACATGGACTTAAAGAGGTCCTGATGGGATACCAGACCACGTAGACACACACTGTGTTTACAGAAGTAACAGTCCTGGGACGAAGAATTGTGATGTTTGTCGCATTTCAATGACATAAAGGATAAATGCGACCTGGCCGTTCAAACTGAACAGATCTGTCTTGGCGGAGGTCTGCATTCTCCAAGTGCTTTTCTTGTTTATTTTTGGGTTTTCTGTGTTGTTTTCTTACTTGCTGTTTTTAATCACCTTTTACATGTTTCTTTTATAATATTTTAAATGTGTTTGTTTTTCCTTTGTCGTTGTATTTCAATGTCCTGTGTGAAGCACCTTGAATTGCCTTCTTGCTGAAACGTGCTATACAAATAAACTTGCCTTGCCTTGCCCTACCCCATAATTTTTACTGAATTTGCTTCTCTGTTGCTTTTAATTAAAACACAACGCATAATTAATGCCAGTACAGGTAGACTTTAAAATGAGAATGTTTTAGTTTGTATTCCGCCTAAACACACTCATGTAAGAAAATGTTGCTGCATAAAACCCAAACACAGCCTCTACATTCCTTCTAATAGTTGGCGCTCTGATTGATGGTCGTCTCTTTTCGAAAATTCCCCGCCTGTGAGGATTCTTGACTTACAATAAGAGATGAGGCGTGCAGATATGGGAGGCAGCCCAGTAATTTCATAAGTGAAATACCTTCTTGAGTCGAACGGCAACAAAACGAGAGGAGATGGAGGTTTGTCTGTGCCAGATGAGCAGGCTTTTTACCGGCGGTGGGAGGTGTAGCTGTCGGCCCCCGTCGCCGCCATTTGCTCGGGTGCCGCAAGAAGTCGATTTGGTTTCACCCGCAGAGGAAACCCCCCCACCTCCACCCCTCCGCCCCCTTAAGAGTACATTCAAAACTCGCAGCTTTGATGTGCAGATTTACACGTCTTTGTTTCTATCTTTAGCCGCCGTGACTGTGTATTCCCTCCTGCTCTCCCAAGCTGCAGCCAAGGCGATGCATTAATGCACAGGTGTCAAACATACGGCCCACGGGCCAAAACCGGCCCCCCAAAGCAGTCCAAACCAGGCCCTGGGCTGAATTTGTGGAACGCGAAACTTACACTGAAGATATTAATGATCAAGGATGTTAGAATCATGTTAGTTCAGGTTCCACATTCAGACCAATATGATCTCAAGTGGATCAGAACCAGTGGACTGGAAGGTCTGAGTGTTTGTGTGTGCGGTTCTGGTAAATGCAGAGGCTTTTAACAGCACAATTCGGTTCCTATAGTTGAGGAATTGTCCCACCTCCACATTAAATATCTTTGAACTATGAAATTTTCTTTTTTAAAGTCAGGAGGGATGGATTTCATTGGCGTTGCTAAGCAGTTGCCAGGGGGAGGGACAGGAAGCAGCCTTGCATGATGGGAAATGTAGTTAAAAACTGAAACGACGCATTTACGGTTAAGGAACAGACTAGCAAAAACGGCAAGGTGATGGGACCGATATTTTAGGAGATATTAGTCAATTTCTAATACAATATCCTTACAATTGCATTGCTATGGCGATTACAGTTGACGGGAAGTACCACACTGCATGATGGGAAATGAAGTCAAAAACAGAACACATTTGCTAACTTCAGTTCTTAGATATTAGTATAAATATATTAATTTCATTTAAATTTTAAAGAATGAATTACCAAACAATTTTTATGTCAGTACTTATAAAATATAAAGTAATATCTTTTCCCAACAGTCAGCTCCAAACTCCAAATTTTTCTTTGTTTCAGTGTAAAAAAGAATCAAATGACATGAAAATGTTACAAACCATCCTTTCATTAAAAAAAGGTGGAAAAACTGAACCAATATGAACATGAAATGTCTTAAGAGAAGTCAGTGGAATTGTACCAATTCAATTCAATTTTGTTGAGTTTGCGGCTTATTTTGTTCATGTTTCTTATTATTCTGTTGGTTTATTATTCATTTTTGTTCATTTTATTGATAACTTTAGCTGTTTTTGTTCATTTTGTAACAGCTTTTTGGAGTACAACCAGGTGTCAAAAAGCAGCTGGACTGATAAAAAAAAAAAAGCCCAAAACTAAAACTACTGGGACCAAATTCAAATCCTTGTAGCTTGTTCTCTTCATTTATTTTTTTTTTCTCAGTCAATTTTTTCCCACGTTATTTATTATTATTTTGTAAATATTTTATTCATTTTTGTTCATTCAGTTGCTTATTTTGTTTATTCTTCTACATTTCGTTTTTTATTTATTTATTTATTTTTCTTCAATTTTGTTCAGTTTATGGCTTATTTTGCTCATGTTTTTTATTATTTTGTCGGTTTATTATTCATTTTTGCTCATTTTATTGATCTCTTTGGCTGTTTTTGTTCACTTTATGGAGTTCAACCTGGTGTCAAAAAGCAGCTGGACTGATTTAGAAAAAAATAAAAAAAAAGCCAAAACATAAACTACTGGGCCCAAATTCAAATCCTTGTTGTTGTTGAGTGTGTTCCAGTTCACAGCTGATGTTCAACATCCTAAATCTGTGCCTTTTTTAGTCCAAACCTGTCAAACTTCAGTTCCTCTCTTTGTTTTTTTGTTCTTCCACCTGTTTTGACCCTAAAACACACAGTAAAATGAAACCGCTGAAGTAAAGGAACACAAACACATACTCACAGCAGAACCTTTACCTGGAATCGTGTCCCAGGGGTTAAAGGTCACCTGGACTGTAACTAAAACCATTCTGATACCCTAATCTTTGCTTTTCATGAACTCACCCCACAGACTGGATTGGACTTTTTGGGCCGGTTTTGGCCCACAGGCCTCATGTTTGACACCCCTGGTTTATCGTTAATGACCCGAGAAGCCACTAAAGCACTAAGCTCTCAGCACACAAAATGTCAGACTGGCTAATTCATAGCTCCATTGTGTGCCGCTTTCCGCTGATATTGTTTGCGAGAGTAACATGAGATGGGCCAGCCAGCGGCCATTTATCTTAATGAGAGCGGTTAACTCTGGGCCGAGCGACGACCGCCGGCTCCACGCCAAAAAACGCAACCATCTTCCACTGACGTCCCTCTTATCCTCTTTACCCGCCGACTTGATTTTTAGGAATACATTTCGCCCCTTTCGTTGAAACCTTAATTAGTTCTAAAGGAGATTAAATTATATGTAATTATTATGATAATATTTTCATTTATTCAAGATAACGGCCCGACTTTTAGCGAATACAGTATTTGTCGGGAGAGAGCAACCTCGCTCGTGCAGTCAAAGTTATCAAGGCGTGAAATCAGGAATCCTGACGGCAACAAAATGTAATCTTTTTCATACAGAGGGGACAATAGAAGGAGCTGCATACGCTACGTCTCCATCTCCACTTTAATTAAAAGAGCTCACTGAATCTCTCTCTCTCTTTCTCTTAAGTGTGGAGGGGCCGGCTCTATCTCTGTGCACAATCTAGTTATTTCCCTCGCACTGAACTTGTCTTAAGCCCCGGCCCTAAATCTTTGTCAAGCAATTGCTTTTTCTTGCAAATTTTATTATATTTCTCTCTCTCTCTCTCTCTCTCTCTCTCTCTCTCTTTCCTCGTTTCTGTGTTTTTCTTTGAAAGCGAGGTGATATAACCGCTTGGATATTAGATTCGGCGGACCTTAAAAAAAATCAACAATGGACGCTCACGTGAGGATTTGGAAAAATAATTAAGACGGGGTTTTAATACGATTCTGGGAGAAGATGCACTTTGAAAGAAGACCTTGATGGTGGTTTTGTTTGTTACACTTTACATTCAGGTGTTCGCCGTCCTTCTGGAATTGTTCCGACGCTGTGTGTGTTTTGTGGTAAAGTCTGAGTTTGTTTAGAACTCTCCGGTGAATGGTATCACAGGAGTTAAACGTGTGCTTTTTGCTGAAAACACCGCTTTGTGACTTTGCAAAAGAGCTATATCGTAAAGGGAGATTAAAAAGGACATTCAGATGTTCACAAATGACTCAATGGAAGAGAGGAATAGCTGGCAAAGAAAAGTTGGCATTTAGAAACTGGATTGAGGTAAGAATGTGCGTGTCGGTGGCGTTTGATTTTTCACTACCAGTCCAGTTAATGAATGCTGCAGTTAAGGATCCAAATGCCTCATTATCTGCATACTGTATTTTCTGTTTTGCATATATGTTTTTACATCTTACAGTCAGGCTACAGAGAGGGTTTTGGTCTCCCGGCCTCATTGGCATCAAGGAAGATTCCTCCTCACATGTTTCAGTCACTTCGACTCACCCCCCCTCCCTTTTTTTTCTCCTCTCCCCCTTCCCACCTCTCCTCCCCCTTATAAGTCTTCTAGCCCGAAGGCAGGTAGGGCATCTCGTTATGGT
>NC_043964.1:5172347-5199490 GCF_902148855.1 Sphaeramia orbicularis
TCTCCAGACACATGAAGTGAACGTCAGGCTATTGTTGAACACCAGACTTAAGTGTCTGGCACCGCTGGAGGTGTCAGATCCGCTGTGTCGAAGATGAATGTTCAAACGAGTTTCATATGGAGAGAAAAAAAAACAAAACAAAATGAGGTAAAACAGTATCTGGAGCTGTAATGATGAGTGTGGTGAGAGAACACATACTGAGAACGAGTCCGACCACCATCAGACGAACAAGAAGGTGGGATTAGAAATAAGACAAACTGAGGGGTTTGTGTTTTTATTTTTTATAGAGGGTATGCACCAGGGTCCAAAACTAGGGCCCAGAACCAGCTGATCCAAAGGGTCCAAAACTAGGGCCCAGAACCAGCTGATCCAAAGGGTCCAAAACTAGGGCCCAGAACCAGCTGATCCAAAGGGTCCAAAACTAGGGCCCAGAACCAGCTTATCCAAAGGCTCCAAAACTAGGGCCCAGAACCAGCTGATCCAAAGGTCATTTCCAGTCGAGCGTAAACTGACCCCAGTGAATATATGCATGATCTACTGGGACTGAGCAGATTTACTGAGTCTAGTTCAGATCCAGAACTTTATCCAACACAGATACTACTGCTGTGGACCAGCAGGGCACCACTGCATTCTGGGAAATTAGCAGATTTAGACCACCTGTTTTTAAATTAACACATTATTCTGCTATTCTGCACATTATTCTGCTAATATTATGGTTTTATTGTCGGAATATGACGACTTTAATCTCATAAACCAATGACAGTTTTGTAAAATTATGAGTTTTTTTTTAACTATGGCTTTATTCTCACAAAATTACAGGTTTTATATCGATATTTTATGACTTCACACTCATAGTGATAAGTGTTTTTCTTTTCTTCTGTGGTCCTAATACTCCGTCGTAGCTTTATTCTCCAGTTCCCTGTATTTGTAAAACTAGGTTAGCCTCAGTTTCAGTTAGTTTACTAATCATGTAGGAGCACAAGGTTCAGAATCACAAAATGAAGACAAAAACTGTGAAAGATCTGATCATGAAACTAAGAGCTGCACTAAGAAGGAACGTTAGCCAAAACAACAGGTCATTTCAGGTCTGATTGGACCCAAAAATTCAGCAGAAATAAATGTTAGCTGACACCAAACAGGATCCACAGATCTAGGTTTGGTTTCCTGGGTTTGTGGATCCGTCTACTTCTGTTTTCTTTGTCTTTCGGTGTCTGTAAAACGATAGCTCCCACTGCTTTAAGAACCTGTTCTTACAATCAGTCGCACCACAGCTCTGCCCCATTTTTTATCAAATATTGTTCTTCAGTTTAGACAGGATTGAAGCCAACGCTGTCACTCATCTGCCTCCTTCTGACACTCAGTGGGCGGAACCGCGGTGACTTCCACTAGCGCTGACGTCACATGCAGACCCTCTATATTTAACCGATAAAGAAACAAAAAACCACCACTGACTCAAACCCTCTACTGATTGAAACTGTTTAATAACTGTTGATCCACTAATTCTATCAATACATTTTATTAGTTTATTTGTTATTTTATTAGTACATTTTTTTTTGTTTTTTTTCATCAATTACTAGAAATTTCAGGTGACCCCATTTGAATTCCAGGTGACCCCACGTGGGGTCCTGACCCAGAGGTTGAAAAACACTGCCCTTAGGGGTCCATGGCCACAGCCCCATGACTCAATCACATGACATTTTTTTTTTCAAATCAGATTTTATATTTTTTGTCCTTTTGTGTTGATATAGTAGGTTAAAGTAAAAAAAAAAAAAAAAAAAAAAAAAATAGGCAGATGAGATAGATGAAGTTGTGGTGAAAAAAAAGATACCAAACATGGGTATAGTAAACATTTCTATATGTAGTATATAAAGGCAAAATCAGAAGTGCTCAAAAACGGACAAAATAGGCTCAGGCCCCTAAGGGTTAAGAAAAGGTTAAATTAAAAGAAAAAATTCCTTTGGGAGTGGACACTAAAGTCGTTGTGGGTCTTCATGGGTTAATTTGCATAAGTCCAACCCTGACTCGTTGCTAAGGTCACTGAGGTCGTGCGTTCTCCAACAGCACATAAGCCATTTTTCATCATTAAATCTAACAAGCGTTACTTCTCAAACACCATTCTGGAAAAAATTGCAAACGGATACAACTTTCCTGCCGCTCTGCATTTAACTAGAGGAGTCTATGAGGTGTAAGATTTAACTATCAGCACGCTTACAACTCTGACTTATGCCACGTAAGCAAGTTGGAAACAGTGTCGGAAACAATCACCCCCGACTCCAGACTCCACCGTTGTTTTCCCGGAACTGGCAGATGAATGCGTTTGTCGGTGTTTTTTCCAGTTTTAATGTACGAGCTGTGACTTTGTTTTGATGACAGTCGTGCGCTAACGTGGTCTGCTTTGGGGATCTAATCCACTCACCGGCTTTTATGTTTAAAATCAAGACCGAAAAGTCAGTCTTTGATGATGCGTCGCACGTTTTATGTCTGTTATAATGATCACTGTCAAACATTAAAGAGGAGGTTTTTTATTTTATTTTCCTCTGATGAGACAAAATAATGTTGTATTTGTTCAATTCTTCCTGGTCATTGGGTTAAAACACAACTCTGTCTATCAAATAAGTCAGTTGTCAGTAGTTGTCATAAGTTGTAGTTGTCATAAGTCAGTATGTATTTATTGTTGTATTTTACTATAATCTGCATTATTTTATTTACTGATGTTGTTTTTAACCCATTAAGACCCAGCGCTACTTTTAGTGTCAGTTTCTCAATGAATTTTTCTTTATTATCATATTATTTTCTGTATTTTGCATTTTTTCAGTGTAAATCATGTATTTTCCTTTATTTAATTCACAGATCATGTAGACGTTCATTAAAGCTCAGAATAAAGTTGAGGATTATTATATTAAAAACAGAGAACACTAAAGAAAAAGGGACTTTTTAGTGAAATGAAAGTGTCTCCAACCACTGTCATTGATCCAACTCCATGGGTTTATTATTTTATTTTCAATTTCATCCAAGTTGTGGCATACTTTGTTCTTTTTGCTTTCTTTTTTTTTTTTTTATTTTGCAAATTTTTTAATTAATTTTGTTCATTTTATTCATTACTTTGGCTGTTCTTGCTTATTTTCTCCATGTTATTTATTATTTTACACATTTTCTTGTTCATTTTTATTCATTTTACTTATTTCACTTGTTTTGTTCATTTTTGTTATTCTTTTAAAAAATTTTCTTCAAATTACTTCAGTTTGTGCCTTATGTTGTTCATGTTACTTCTTATTTTGTTGATTTATTATTAATTTTTGTTCATTTTATTCATTTTTTTGTCTGTCTTTGTTCATTTTGTCACTTAATTGATCTTTTTTAATTTCATTTTAGTAATCTTCTTTGCTTATTTTTTTCCACACTGTCCACTGTCATTGATCCAACCCCATGGGTTTTACTGGTGAATCAATGATGTAGAAGATGACGGTGTTTCCATGGTGACTATGGAGCCTCTGAACGTCCAAATGGGTCATATCTGATGACCATGAAAAGATGAAGAACTGTATTTTACACCAATTATTCACATGTATTGATAGGATTAGTGGATCAACAGGTATTAAACTGTTTAAATCAGTAGATTGTTTTGTTCCATGGTCTATATTTGGGTTTTTATGGGTTAAATGTCAGACAACATTAATCCCGAACTCCCCGTTTCTTGACGTATCTCATATTTCACAGCCGACTTCATTAACAATATCTGCTGCTCCGACAACAACAACATTATGAAACCGTTTTAATTTGTTTTAATTTGAAGCGCTGACGCCGGTCGATGCCAGGGTTTGGTTTAATAAAGAAAGTTTATGAAGATGTGATAAACAGTGACTCACAGTGTATTTATTCATATTTTACACAAAAACACCGTCTTTTCCAAACACAAACCAAAGGGAATCTACTGAAAACCAATCCAAATCCTGCATTTTCTACATCCACCTCTCCTACATTCACCATATAACCTCATATATATATAATTACACACTTATTTATGTATATTTGTGTAATTATCATAATCATACTATATTATCTAGTACATATCAATTGCTGTTAATAGAGTGTTTTAATGTGTATATTTGGTATATATATACATGTGTATGTACATCTAAAGCTCCAAATATAGAATATTTCTTATATTCCTAGTCAATACTTCTCTTTATTTCTTTTTATTGTATAGCTCATTTCTTTACTACCACTTTTTATTAAACTGTAACACACAATAGTTTCCCCATGGGATTAATAAAGTGTCCTGGTTCTGATTCTATTCTGGCCTTTGAGGAAAGAAAATGAACCTGTAGATTTTTCAAACATTAATTAAAGTTTAGTGTTTCCACTGAGTCCAACTCCACCGACCACGTGATTCTGAAACTCACAACGAAGTCTGAAATATAAACGTAATAAATGTAAAATGTAATTAAATGAATATTGGTGATGACAGAGAGGTTACATCCAAACATACTATTGTCAAAAACAAGTCAGTTTTACTTATATGTCCTAATATAGCCTAGATCTAATCTAGTCTAATCTAATCTAATCTAATCTAATCTAGTCTAATCTCAGTCACACATTTTGTTTAAGAGTTTTTTATAAACATGTCCTTCAACCATCAGTTTGTCTTTAATTTTCTAAAAGCTGTTTTATCGTAAAAGACGTAACTATTGTGTCATGTGGTTAAATATTAGTTAGTTTTATATACATATTTTTTATGTTTAGCATCGGCTGACGTTAATAAAATCGAGGGAGTGATTAAATGAAATCAGATAATCCAGTCTGGATGTGTAATGAATTTATATAAGAAGTTTAAATGTTTTATTCTGAATTTAAAAATGATCTGTTTTCAGAGTACGTGGGAGACTTTCACCAGTTTGTCTCCGTAAAGCGCTCAGTTCTGTTTTAAAGTGTGGGCATTCGGGCTTTGGCGAGGGGGCGGAGGTTGGCGGAGCTTTTGTCATTTGTCATGTGTGCTAAGTGAGTCAGTGAAACGTCTGGAGAGGATGGGATGGGAGGTGGCTGCAGGCTCCGTCGCCGTGGTAATTGTGAGTCATTCAGCCTCAGTGAGCACAGGCCCCGGGGCCCGCTCCCAGCAGGGAGCCGGGGGGGGGGGGAGGGGAGGTAGTCTGCCAGCTCCACAGGCAATAATCAGCCTGTTGAGGTGACAGCGACACCGGTTTAACCCTGTTCCTCTGGTGACACAAGCACATGAGCACCATTAGACAGCACGGGGACCAGGACTGGGCCAGGTCCCCACAACGTATGACAGACCAGGGATGTCCACCACAGATGGACCAGGTCTCCACAACGTAAGACAGACCAGGTATGTCTACCACAGACAGACCAGGGACAGGGACGGAAGTAACACTCCTGGGATTTACAATTGTAACGTTTGTCGCATTTCAGTTACATAAAGGTCGGATAAATGCGACCTGGCCGTTCAGACTGAAGTCGCATTGGAAAATATCAGATATGTATCAGATTTAGGACCGCATATGAAAGTGGTCCGGGTCGGATTTAGGACCGCATATGAAAGTGGTCCGGGTCAGATTTAGGACCGCATATGAAAGTGGTCCGCGTCAGATTTAGGACCGCATATGAAAGTGGTCCGCGTCAGATTTAGGACCGCATATGAAAGTGGTCCGCGTCGGATTTAGGACCACATATCTTTAACAGATCGGATACAGGTCACATATGGACAACAAAATCAGATTTGGGCCACATTTGGCTGTTTTTTTTTTTCAGGTAGTCTAAGTCGGCATCTTCGTTGTCGTATTTGTTAACAGTTTCTTCAAACATCTCTGAAACTACTGGTCGGATTCATTTACAATTTAAAATTTCATTTAAAATTGTAATCCACATAAACCCAGTGTGTCCATCCACTGTCACTGATCCAACTCCATGGGTTTTACTGGTGAATCAATGTTGTAGAAGATGATGGTGTTTCCATGGTAACTATGGAGCCTCTGAATGTCCAAATGGATCACTTACCTTGCGCATTTTTTATTAATTTTATTTAATATTTTAGACGTTTTTGTTTATTTTGTTCGTTTTTCTACATTTTCTTGCCTCTTTTATTATTTTTTCTTCAATTTTGTTCAGCTTTTGGTTGATTTTATACATTTTACTTATTATTTTGTGGATTTTTTTTATTCCTTTTTGTTCATTTTATTCATTACTTTAGCTGTTTTTGTTCATTGTGTTGCTAATTTGATCATTTTTACTTTATTCTAGCACATTTTTGCTCATTTTTTCCCATATTATTTATTTTTTTGTATTTTTTTTTTTTTTCAGTAATTTTTGTTTATTTTTATTTATTAATATACATAAACCCAGTGTGTCCATCCACTGTCATTGATCCAACTCCATGAGTTTTACTGGTGAATCAATGTTGTAGAAGATGATGGTGTTTCCACGGTAACTACAGAGCCTCTGAACGTCCAAATGGGTCATATCTGATGACCATGAGAAGATGAAGAACTGTATTTTACACCAATTATTTCCATGTATTGACAGGATTAGTGGGTCAACAGGTATTAAACAGTTTAGATCAGTAGATGGTTCTGGTTAAAGGTGGATTTTTTGGTCTTTGAGGGTTAAACCTGCTCTAAAATGGGAAAAAGATGCCGTCTGTTCGGCTCTTCTGCAGAAACAAGGCGTCACAACATGATAGATTCATGTTTTCATGTGTGTCAAGGTCCAAACAGGTTCATGTTTTTTACATCAGATCTCATTAGTTTGACTTTCACACAGACTAATATTCGCTGTTAGCGTCATCCATATGCACTAGGATCCACTTCTATAGATGTTTGAACTGTGGAAACAGGCGTTTTAATCATATCCTTCTCACATAACTTCCTGTAATCTTTTTCAAAGTCAGAACCAACTGTTTTAGTCCAAATTTGGTTCAGATCAAACTGAAAAGTCTGGATGTTTGGACCAAATGAGGACGGAATAGAAGAGGACCTGTTCCTTTTGTGGATAGAAATGTTCAGACAATAGTGATGGATTTACCAATGAATCATTCAAAAGAACTGATCCGTGTCAGTGAATGAGTTGAATAGATTCAGCAGCACTTTGCTAATACTTTGTTTATCACATAAACGAGTCAGAATCACTCATTCAGTCGGAGGTGGAAGTGCTGTGTGACACACCGTGCAGCAGGTCGTCTCCACGGCAACATCTATGATTGTATTTCTAGCCTAGTTGCTGTTGGTGGACGGACTGAGCCGAGATAGTGAACCACAGAATGAAAGAGCAGCTGAGTAGAGCCGAGTCAGTGAATCGAGTCTGAATCATTCACCAATCGCTGACTCTTAAATAGTTCACAAATTGCTCACGAATTGATCACTCGCTGAATCGTTGACGAATCGATGAATGGTTCACAAATCAATGAATTATTGATGAATTGATGAATTGTTAAATAGTTCACAAAACGATGACTCGCTGAGTCTTTGACAAATCAATGAATCCTTGAAAAAGCAATGAATTGTTCACAAATTGATGAATCATTGATGAATCAATGAATTGTTCACGAATCGAATCGTTTACAAATTGATGAATCATTGACGAATCGATGAATCATTCACGAATTGATGAATCATTGATGAATCAATAAATCCTTCACGAATCGATGAATCGTTCAAAAATCAGTTAATTGTTCATGAATTGCTGACTCGCTGAATCGATAAATTGTCCATGAGTTGATGAATCGTTGATGAATCGATGAATCATTCATGAATAGATGAATCACTGAATCACTGCGAATCGCTGAGTCTATTAAACCACTGAACAAGACTAGATACTCCTACAGATAGATAGATAGATAGATAGATAGATAGATAGATCATACTAACTACAATTATCTATTGACAGTGGTACTACGTTAATATACTCGTGGAAAATCAGTATTAAGTTTTGTAATTTTTAAATTACATTATTCATAGATGGACAGAAAAGAGGGGTATTAGGGTTGTTTTTTGTTTTTTTTTAAATTGGAGAATCAAATGAATTGATTCACAACAGAAAGAATTGCGTTTGTAAAAACAGTCAGACATCCCATCTCTATAAGACGACGACAACAACAACACAGTTCATATTCTCAGTCGTCTCTACTCTGGCGAAAACATAATTCTGAATATTTTGTTATTTTTGTAATAAATTCCCTTAAATCCTTCCAAATCTTTTACGCTGAACCTTTAACTTTGTGAAAATCCCACCAAGTTCGTCCCAGACGGAGCTAAAACAGTTCATTAACGTTCATTCAACCACATTTCGATCATTGATTCATCGTCTAGCTCCATTTTTCAGTCTCATTGAGGTGAAGATGTGAGAATTTCTTGTTCTCCCGCCAATAAACCTCTTTGGATTACACTGGATTGGACACAAATGTAACCGTGGACGCATAAACCACTAACAGGCATCCATCTGTATTCGTTGACATTTTATGGAATGGGAAATATTCAAGTTATTTTACAAGTTGTGTTGTTCCATTATTCATCATTAATGTGCATTTGTAGCAGAAACAGCTCCTCTGGCATTAAATTATTTCTGATTCTTAAGTTTATCGGGGTCGTCAGGGACTCGTGTCTGGCATTATTTGTGCATTGTTTTATTTTATTCTACAGAATGAACATCCCTGGAGGCATTTCTGGTTTCACATTCCGCTCAAAAAGATCTTAAAATTCAGTTTAGAACCGAGTTACAGTGGGTAAGAAGTAACATTTGTCCAAAGATCTAAATGAGATTCAGTGGAGGCTCGTCAATAGAGGGCGCTAGGACGGGGTTCCGCCTGTCACACACGAAGAAGATGATAGGAATCAGTTAGAATAATTAATTAATAACAAATTAATAATGTTAAAGAAAACATGAATATTTAAATAAAGGAGCTCTGGGTAAAATCTGCATTCAAGGAGAGTTTAAATGTTTTGGGTCGTTTAGTGAATCAGTCAGGTCACATGATTCCTGTTTGGGGCAAAAATCTGCATGTGAGGCTATTTATCAATCAGTCAATCAGTCAGTCAAATTTTGTTTATACAGTGTTACATCAGAACAAAAGTTATCTCTTGACACTACATTTAGGTGTGGTCTAGACCAGAATAGACAGTGGTTCTAAATGGACCAGGAGACCAGGAGACCCCCCTCCAATACAAGAGATAGGAGAGACTTAAGGACTGCCCACAGGAGACTTAAGGACCGCCCACAGGAGACTTAAGGACCGCCCACAGGAGACTTAAGGACCACCCACAGGAGACTTAAGGACCACCCACAGGACGAAATGTCACATCCCCAAAAGAATCAAGACCTTTGTCAGAAATGGAATGTCTCAAGATCATCTAAAACAGGGGTTATGATTAGGATGGACGGATGGACGGATGGATGGATGGATCAAGAGACAGATGGAAGGATGGACAGATGGATGGATGGATGGATCAAGAGACAGATGGAAGGATGGACAGATGGATGGATGGATGGACGGACGGATGGACGGACGGACGGATCGAGAGATGGATGGAAGGACGGACAGATGGATGGATGGATGACGGATGGATGGATTGAGAGACGGATTGATAAATGGAAGGAAAGACGGATGGATAAATGGATGGATGACGGATGGACTGATTGATCGATGGACTGACTGTATGTATTTATCCAAACTGGGACATTCCAGATGGGTTGCCTCCTACTGTTGCTGCTTTTCGGTGGTTCCTCCTTCAAATCCCTGAACTGCTGTAAAACTCTCCTCATCTCCGTTCCTATTGGACTCATGAACTGTCATAAAGTCAACGGATTGATTGATCTGGATTGACGTGGATGTGGATCCGACAGGGCTGAAAGCATGTGCTTGTCCTGCGGAGCTGACAAGTTCGATAAGCGCTCCGTTTTCCTGCGGCTGTCGGCCCTCAAACCTTCATCTCTAATATGACATCAATTTTTAATTAAAGGCCCAGGCAGCTCCGATGTCTTAAGTGTTCGTCAACGCTTTCTTCTTTTCTCCGTGTCTCCAGATCTAATATGCTCACTGCAGGAGTCTCCTCTGTTACGTGATTAAAGTCGGAAAATGGTCGTGCCCTTAGAACTAATTATTCTTCTGGCTAGTGTAGATCCAAGAGGAGGTGAGGGAGGGAAAAAGGTAATTTCACAAGAAACAAGCCATTTAACTGTAAATGAATAATTTACTGCAGCTTCTCAGGGGTCAGCGGAGCTCAGATCTGCACTGGATGAACTAATTCACTGCAACCGAGTCCACACCACAGTCTGTGAGGACTAGGGATGGGAATCGATAAGAATTTAACAATTCCGATTCCATTATCGATTTTGCTTATTGATCCGATTCTCTTATCGATCCTCATTGGATGCGGGAATAAAAGAGTACAAACGGGTGTGTTTGCATGAACTGTCTTTTATATTTCCATCTGCACAGAAAATATAACATATACAGTATGAACAAATAATAAGAACAGATGACGCAGGGCCCAGTCTGGGGGGGGGGGTACAGTGAAAGTGAAACTAAAGACACTTTACTAATTCCTCTATTGCCGCATTTCCACTACATGGAACCTGTTCAACTCGGCTCAGCTCGTCTCCTCGTCTTTTTAGACCATTTCTGCCTCAACACCATGTCGGCTACGTTCTGACCAAAACAATGCAGTGTACACGTGATGTCATCGTGCATGCGCAACGAAGGCAGAATCGATAAACAGGCAGACAAACGATTCCAAAGAATTGACCTACTGGGATCCGGTTCTCAAAAAGAACCAGCCCTCGATTCCCTTCCCTAGTTAGTGGTGTAAGAAAATATCAGTTCTGCAATATATCGCGATATTTCATTTCGCAATACTGTATCGATATTAAAAAGTACTGTACTGATATTTTTAGGTATTTATTCAAATGCAGATGTTGTGGAGGTTCAATTTGTTTTTTCTTCTTTGTTTATACATTATTTATTATTATTTAACACTCTTTTATTAAATAATGTTCGTTCCTTTGTTGGGATCGCACAAAAATACTTTTCTGGTGTTAGTTCTGAACTAATAGAATATGAACATTTGAACAGGATCTGAAACTGTAACGTCTGTAAAACACAATTTAAGTTTGAACACAGGAACATTTTTGTGATATAACATTAGATCCTGTTGGAATCAAATAAAAATATGTTTAGTATTTCTGCAGATTTCTAATTCAATTCTTCAAGGAAATAATCTTTAAAAAAAAAGAAAAAAACAGAAAATTGTGATTTGTATCGTATCACCAGTTCTTGCCAATACTGGCCAACATGATCCAAATCCCAATGCTAGGATCATGATACCACAGGGCCACGGACCCCTAAGGGTTAAATAATAATAAATAAACTATAAACAAGAAAAAAGAAAACAAAAAAAGAACCTCCACAATATCTGCATTTGAATAAACACCTAAAAATATCGATACAGCACTTTTTAATATTGATACAGTATTACGAAATGAAATATCGCGATATATTACAGAACCGATATTTTCTTCCACCTCTAGTCTCTGTATCTTAAACTCTCCTCCTAATCTGTCCTTTCTTTCTTTTCCTTGGTTTTTCCTGAATCCTCCTCTTCCTCCTCGTCTTCTTCATATTCCTCCTCTTCCTCCTCCTCCTCCTCCTCCTCCTCCTGCTCCTCCTCTTCCTCCTCCTCCTCTTCCTCCTCCTCCTCCTCCTCCTCCACCTCCTCCTCCACCTCTTCCTCCTCCTCCTCCTCCCGCTCCTCCTCTTCCTCCTCCTCCTCCTGCTCCTCCTCTTCCTCCTCCTCTTCCTCCTCCTCCTCCTCCTCTTCCTCCTCCTCTTCCTCCTCCTCCTCCTGCTCCTCCTCTTCCTCCTCCTCTTCCTCCTCCTCCTCTTCCTCCTCCACCTCCTCCTCCTCCTCTTCCTCCTCATTTCGGACAGGTTCAGTTGTTGTGGTCCCCGTGGACTCCAGCTCATTCTGTATGCGCAGACAGAAGCCCGGCTCTGAATTGGCTATCAAATTTTTACATTATAAGATATCGACAAGTTGGCGGTGCGAAGAGGGAGGAGAGGGGCGGCGTGGAAGGGGAGGGTGGGGGTGGTTTCTTCCCTGATTTTCTCAAGGGAACGAAGCCGAGCAATGGGCTGATGGGACGGAGCTGATTAAAGCTCATACATACACCTGTCTGGGAAAAGCAGACACAAGCACCGGTTCACGTAGAAACAACCTCCGCTTCAGTTTCAGTCTTTTGGTTGAAGCTTCAGTGAAACACAAAATTAGTTCCTTGGTCCCTGTACGTCAGCATCTGTTCTATGTTGAGTCAATCCACAGTTGAATATATGAGGTTGTCAGGTTCTGTTCTATGTTCCAGTCCTGTGGTCTGGATGCAGATCAATCTAACTATAGAAGTGGGCGGGACTTACACTGGAGGAGAACTGAACTCATCCAATCACAGTCCATATGTGACTTCTATCAGTGATCAATAGGAACTAGACTGATATCTAGAACTATTTACATGTTCTAAACCATCGACATATAGATCAGTAGAAGGAAATGAACAGTTACAATATTTACAAAAATGAACAAATTAATCAACAAAATAATCAACAAAATGAACAAAAATGAACAAAATAATCAACAAAATGAATAGAATAAGTCCATATCTGACTTCTAAGAGTGATCAATAGGAACTAGACTGATAGCTGGAACCATTTACACGTTTTAAACCATCAACATATGGACCAGTAGAAGAAAAGGAACACCTAGAATATTTACGAAAATGAACAAAATAATCCACAAAATGAACAAAAATTAACAAAATAATCAACAAAATGAACAAAACTTAACAAAAATAATCTACAAAATGAACAAAATAATCAAACTAATCAACAAATTGAATAAATTAATCAAAAAAATTACCAAAATGAACAAAATAATCAACAAAATGAATAAAATAAGTCCATATCTTACTTCTAACAGCGATCAATAGGAACTAGACTGATATCTGGAACCATTTACATGTTCTAAACCATCAACATATGGACCAGTAGAAGGAAAGGAACAGTTAGAATATTTAAAAAATTAATAAAAAATTGAACAATCTAAAGTTCTCAAAATTGTGAGCTAGCTTTGTAGAATTGTCCCAAAGAGGCTACATAAAAAATTTAAGATGAATCCGAGCTGTAGTTTTGTCTGAGAGGATGTTTGAAGAAATTGCTAACGGAGATGATGATGAAGACAAAGACAAAGACATCAAAGACGACGACTGTGACTGCGAAGATGAACAAGGACGAAGACGACAAAGATGACGACTACAAAGACAACGATGACTATGAAGATGAACATGATGACAACATGGATGAAGACTGCAAGAATGACGAAGACGATGATGACGAGGCGGACGAAGACATCAAAGACGACGACTATGACCGTGAAGATGACGATAATGACAACGAGGACGAAGATAACAAAGATGGCAACTACGAAGACAGCGGTAACTATGAAGATGGAGACGATGACAACGACAAGGATGAAGACAACAAAGATGACGACAACAAAAATGTCGACAACAAAGATGATGATGACGACCATGTGGACGAAGACATCAAAGACGACGACTATGACAGCGAAGATGATGACAATGAAGACCACGAAGATGAAGACGATAACAAGGACAAAGACAGCAAAGACTATGATGATGACAAAGACCTCATTAAAGACTATAAACCAACAAAATATGGACCATTAAGAGTAAAGGCATGTTTTTAATAAATAAAAAAAATTTGTCAAGAATTCAAAAAATCTAAATTTTTTGAAACTGTGAACAAACTTTGTAGACATTCTCCCAAGAAAGATACATAAAAAAATTTGAAATGGATCCAACCAGTAGTTTCATCAGAGAAGATGTTTGAAGAAATTGCTAACGAATATGATAACGGAAAAAACTGAAGTGTGTAATATCGGTTTTTCCATTAAATGACAAATGTGCTGATTTATTTATTTAGTATCGCAAGATATCATGAGAAGTCATTCCATAAACCTGTTGTTTGAAAGTAAATGTCTGTTGTTTTGAATCTAGAATGCTCGTTATCCTTCTATCCCGCACGAAATTCAAAAATCATTGGATTTCCTGGTGTGTCCACACATAAAGTGACATTGTAACATCCATCAACATCGTTCCATTTTGGGTTTTTTTGTTCACGAGACTCTAGTTGTGCAAAAAGGTCTTTCCATTGCCGTTTTGCGCAATATATCAATTTTGCTACATCCGCAAAACCACCTCTTGCAAGCACAAAAACTTTTCTTCGAAAAACAAGAGTTCGGTGAAATTACCGTTTTTTCCATTAGATAAATTTTATGCGCAAGTTATATTCATGCAATTTGAGGGTCAGTTGTGGAAAAGGAAAAGCGGGTACTGATGACAGGTCTGACTGCACCCCAGGTGTTGTCGGGACCAAGGTTATTATTGTTAACAAAAAGTTACGAAATGACGAAAACTGGAATTGAAAAAACATTTTTGTTAACTGAAATAAATAAAAACTATAATTAAAAGAAAAAAATGGTAACTAACTGAAACTGTATTGTGTACTTATAACACTAACTAAAACTGATAAAAATTATGGATAAAATTCCCTTTATTTTCATCTTTGTAAATGTTGGGTTGATTTGAAAAGGATTTATTTTATTTGAGCAATTTTAGCTAGCGGCACCGTACAGTACTGGACGGTCCGTCACTTGTGGTTTCCAGTCGTCTTCTGGTCCCCACTCTACCTGGAAACATGGAGACTAAAGTTGGGAGAAAACAGCAGAGTCCTGCCTGGGATTTATTTGAATATGACGACAGAGAAGAAGAGAAAAGATATTAAAAAAAACTCATGAAAACTAGCAAACCTGCTGTAAAAACAAATTAAAACTAGAAAAGCACTCGGAGAGCACAGACCTCTGCCAAGGCAGATCAGTGCCCCCCTCTGATCACCACCAAAATTTAATCATTCGTTCCTTGTGCCAGTATCAACATTTCCTGAAATTTTCATCCAAATCCGTCCATAGCTTTTTGAGTTATCTTGCACACAGACAGACACACAGACACACAGACAAACCAACGCCGGCAAAAACAGAACCTCCTTGGCGGAGGTAACTAACTGAATTAGAGAAAAAAAAGTCAAAACTAATTAAAACTAAACTATAATGAAAAATCCAAAACTATTCGAACCTTGGTGGGACTGGGTTCGGTGCACAGATGTGCCCACATTTGTATGGTGAACATGAACAGGCCTGATTGCTCTGAAGCTCTGTTTAGTATGCCCTGCATGTCTGGAAGACTCCAAACCTTCCAAACACTATTTATTTGCATATGCCCAACAGCCTGGACAACGCTGAAGGACCAAACGGCTCAGCAATCTGCGAGCTGAATTTGGACTTTTTTCTGTTTAGTCGCACAGATGAAACTGAATGAGCAGGAAAAGAGAAATCTGATCACAAGTGCTTAGTCCCAAAACCTCAGATATGTGATACTGGTTTACAGACAACAGGTGTGAAACGCAGCACGCCTCAGCTGGATCTGCCGCCGTCACACTCCAAACAACATGTGCGAGGTGTGCGAGTCTTTAAACTTCCTTATTGGGTTTAATTGGGATAATCACGGTTAAATGTGTCGGCATGTTATTCGCATTTTTAATTCGCATTTAATTTAAGTTTGAACACAGGAACATTTTGTGATATAGCATGAAACGTGTGAATCATAAATGTGTTTAGTATTTGTGCAGATTTCTGGTGTAATTCAATTTTTCTAGGTTATAATCTTTTAAAAAATAAACAAAACCAATAAAAAATTGCCTTTTTAATAGTATCATGATATGTCGTATTGTGGTCCTAGAATTGTGATTTGTATCGTATCGCTAAATTCTTTCCAGTACACATTCCTAGTTATTAGGGATGCACCGATACCACTTTTTTCCAGACGGAGTACGAGTACTTACATTTGAGTACTTGCCGATACCGAGTACCGATACGAGTACTTAATTCCATTCCAGTTGTTAGTTCCTTTTGTAAATGTGCTTTATTGTCATTGTCATTAGTCTGACTGGAACAAAGTGCTGCTACTGACATTTAATGTGTTGGAATGAGCCTTTGTCAATTAATCCACCAGGGGGCGCCGCTCTGAATTAACCATACTGGACAAATACCACGAAGAAGAGGAAAGTTTTTTGAGAAGAAGAAGAAGAAAGTCAGTAATAATAAACCTGTAGATGACAGAGGGAACACTAATGTGATACTAATGTTGCAGCGTTTTCTCTGGTAAGGTTTAAAAGTTTAGCTTCAGCAGGAAGAGAAAAGACAAATGAGCCGGAGGTTTGGTTTTCACTTCCACTGGCGGCGGTCCGCACCGCTCTGTACTCCCGCTGGTATTCTCATTCTGTTTACTCATCCGCCAGCACCTGGAAAACAGATGGAATGTACGCAGAGGACGGACAGAACGCTGCGTCTGTATCTGTCTGTGTCTGAACGGTACTGTCAGTCAGCGTTACTTTTATCACCGTCATTTATTTGGTTCAGTCTCCACACTCTTCACACTCACACACATTATTCCTCCTCCTCGTACCTGCTGCACTGAACTGGGAATGTCACACGGCCGTAAATGGTATCGGTGCATTTGTATCGGATGTCTTTTACGAGTACGAGTACAAGTACGAGTACGAGTACACACACTGAGTATCGGAGCTGATGCCGATACTCGTATTGGTATCAGTGCTGATATTTGTATTATTATTATTTATGTTCTGCTTGTTCACATATATGTTAAATTTCATTGCATGTTCAGAATAAATCTCTAAATCAAAAAAGTCCAGATGAACATTAGTCAGAAAATGTTCAGATTTAACCATCGCTTCAACAACATGACTCTAAAGTGGAAAAGCCTTGAATAAGAACCCAGTATTTCCTGTCAAAATAAAGGTTATAAATTATTGCGAGTCATCGTTGGCCTATATTCTCGGGCGATTCGTTCTCAGTTCAGTTCAGAAACCACTACGCTCTGCAAAATCTGTTCCTATTATCCTTTTTACTGGAGTTGAAATGCTGTGTTTCAAGCTCAGCCCAACTGTGCGATGATCCCTGTGGCTGTGCTGGCTCTAATTGGAAACCCCTGGAAAAGACCACCGGGTCCATGTGGTGCTGGACACCAGCTCCAGTCTTGACCCTGAAAACCACTGTAGCGTCACTGGGCGGCACACTGGTCGACCAGCGCTGCATGTCCAGTCAGGCAGAACCCACTGTTTACAGAACGGGAAGGAACCCAGAATATAAATATGGACTGTTTCTGATGGATTCACTGGTTGGTTTTAACCCTTGAAGACGCTCGTGTCAGCGGTGCTACAGTTTTACACACTGTACAAAAAAGGAATGTAGAAAAAATAAGAAAATTAAAGTCATTATTGGGTTAAAATGTCTTATTTCAAGTAGGGATGTAACGATGAGTGTTGGGCAAATTACTTTAAAAAAGTAATTATTTATAGTGACTGGTTACTTTCCCAAAAAAGTCATTGAATTAGTAACAGAATTACTCCTTCATAAATGTAAGTAGTTACCAATTAAGTAATTATTGCGTTACTTTTTGGAAAAACCTTCAAATATGTAAAAGGAAAGTGATTTTTGAGCGTGTTTCACGGGTCAGTTTCATAGAGTAGAACAGCAGACAGGTACTGCAGACCAGGACTGTGGGGGGGCTGGATCCAAGTCAGTTTGGGGTTTTTTTGTTTGTTTGTTGCTATAATAAACTTTTTTAAGCTTTTGTCACATATAATACTGATAATTAATGGACTGATATTGAAAGGTTTTTTTAAACATTTAGCTGTGTTTTTACAGTGAATTCTTGTAAATAATTGTATTTAATAGTAATAGTGCTTTTTTGGAGGGTTCTACTAGTGTGTTTTGACATGTTTTTGTTGAGTTTAGACATGTTTTTATCCATATTTTCCAGTTGGTATAGTTCATTATTAGTTGTATTTTATCAATAAATATTATATAAACATATATAAATAACAGAAAGTAAACACAGGCTGAAAGTGACCAGAAATTTGGAAATTCATTCTGAAAGTTTAGTTGTTTTTCATAATAAATATGATAAAAATGCAAGTCTTTTGTTTTTTTTTAACTATAACACACTGTCTTAAGCAGTTATTACATATAATAATGATAATTAATGGACAGATATTGAGTTGTTTTTTTGTTGTTTTTACATTTAGCTGTGTTTTTGCAGTGAATTCTTGTAAATAATTGTATGTAATAATAACAGTCCTGTTTTGGAGGGTTCTACTAGTGTGTTTTGACATGTTTTTGTCTAATTTTACTGGGGGCAGGGGTTGCCTTTTTTTCATAGTTTTTATCTGTATTTCATAGTTTGTATAGTTCAATGAGAGCTGTATTTCATCTGTAAATATTATAGAAACCAGTGGCGGCTGCTTGTCTTTCAGACAGGGGAAGCTCATTGTCGGCTTACATAAAATAAATAAATAAATAAACAATTGTCAAGTTATTTAAACATACATTCGGCCCTCCGTTCCTTTTTAAGAAAATGCTCAGTGACCTTATCGTACCAGTAGGCGTCTTTTCCAGGACTGGACCAGTGTCCTCTGAATGTCCAGCAGAGCTGGGCTGCTCAGACGGCCTTGGCCCAGTGTGTTGTGGGTGTCAGACTTCAGCCTTTATAAACAGATGCTCCTTTCACTGTGACCTAGCCGACAGTTTGATTGATTTAACTATCTACAAAACGATATTAAACTCGAAAAAGAAATGATTAAATTATGGAACTGACACAAGAAAACGCTGAAATTATGTTAAATTGAAACAAGGAAGTACAATGAGTGTGTTTTATTTACAGTGCAAGAAATGAACGAGTAATTTCGTAGTGGTTTCTCTCTCTCTTTCACAGCAGAATGTGTGACGGTATTAAACTGAACTGTGTCAGTGAAGGAGTAGATCTGAAAACAGCTGTCAATCAAACAGGATTCAGCCTTTTGACTGATCCTCCAATCAGCACGTGGGATTCTGGCGTCCAGCCCGGCCGAGCTCCGCCCACAGCTCCATTCACCCCCAGAGACGCCCGGCGTCCGGGGGCGGGACAACATCGTGGCATTTATCCAATTACTGTCCAGTTTAGAGGCAATGAAAAAAACAGTTCCACTCAGTCCCATTGAAGCCCAGAGACGGACACAGTCTGCAGACACATGCACTGAGCAGAGATGGAGGAGAAAACAGACAGGAACGGAGGAGAAGTGAACAACAGCCAGTCTGTTGGTTTGTGATAAAACTGATTCTGAACAAACTCATCTGTGAGATGAACGTGTTCGAACACATTTGTATTCAATAAAATGTCAACACAACCGAACAGATTTAACCATTTAATTTTCATAATTTTAGGGGAAGCCGAGCTTCCACTGCAGTCTGAGAGAAATGGCCACTGATAGAAACATGTAAATGACAGAAAGTAAACACAGGCTAAAAAGGACTAGAAATCTAGAAATTCATCTTGAACATTTACAGTTGTTTTTCATACTAAATATGATAAAAATAAAAGTCTTTTTCTTCTTTTTTACTATAACACACTGTTTTCAGCATTTATTCCATGTAATAATGATATTGTCAGATATTGAAAGTTTCTGAAAAAAAGTGCCAGAGAATTGACCAAAAAAGCTCATTTTCTGACCCTTTTATTGCAGAAACCCATGAGCACATGACGGCGGCGGCCTGTAATGGTGGTGTTTAAAAGGGTTAAGCGGGGAGCCGGTGGTATCAGGAAAGCTTTGGTTTCTTTTAACGGCAAACGGCAGTGACAGCCTAGTGCTCCCTCTTCAAATAAACCACGTCCCTCGGCCCCACGTCGCCGTCTCTAATATTGTTTGGCTCTGACGGATCCAGAAACAATGAAAATGCCATTCTGTATTGACACAACAGTTTGCATTTTCCCTCCACAGTAATCCAACTTTCGCTCTCGCCTGTTGGAGCAGAATCTCTTTGAAATTAAAACGTTTCTTATGGATTTTCCTTCTTTCGTTGTGAAAGTCAAACGCGTCTTTATCTGGATTCCCCCCTGGGAGTTCCACCCACTCGTTCCACTCAAGGCTACGAATCACTCTTCTTTAAGCTGTGCGCTGTAATCCACCCGTCAGTACTCGACCCGACGCACAAACACACTCGTATTCTTGGCGGGTCTGGCTCCGTTCCCACAATGCATTGCCACAGTTGAATGGTGTTGGTTTGGAGTGGACGGCCGTTCTGAGTGTCAGGACAGTTGTGAAGGGCTGTCAGTTGTCAGGCAGGACGCTTTCCTTCTGTCTGTCCCTGTGGCTTTGGGGGGGGGGGGGGGTCTGTGTTTGATTTGTCAGTGGGTGGTCAGGGGGGAAGAGGCGCACCTCTGGGGTCCTTCCTGCTGTGCTGCTGAATAACTCAAGCTGTTTTACACCACAGACGGGAAGCACCGGAGCCGAGCCACGGGCCTACACTGTAAAAATATCTGTCATTTAACAGAGGACCAAAAGAACCACACCAGGGTTTGTCCAGCTGTGTGTGTGTGTGTGTGTGTGTGCGTGTGTGTGTGTGTGTGTGTTGTGTGTGTGTGTGTGTGTGGTGGTGGTGGGGGGGGGGCATGTTTAACTACCACTGTAACAATTACCAGTATAACAATAAACCACAGTAAAAATGCAGACGGTTACACTGTAAAAAAATCTGTAATTGTATCAGCATGTTGAACTGGATTTTATTAGGAAAAGTGTGTGGTGGTTTTAATATATACACTGTAAAAACATCTGTCATTTAACAGAATTTTCACTGTTTATTTTACAGATTTTTCCTGTATTTTTAAGAAACAGGAAAATATCAATGAAATGACAAAAATACTGTGATTTTACACGTCAAATGTTAAATAACACGAAAAAAAACTGTAACTGTGAATAACCATAAAATTTCAATTTTTAATTTTTTTTTCCTTTTTTCACAGAAAAACACAGTTAAAATACATTTGCAAATGTGTCATAATTTCACAAATATTTCTTTTCTATTTATGAGATTAAACTGTTAATTTAAGTTTAATACTGTTAAAAAAAAAATAAAATCAGATAAAATTCTGACAATTAACAGTTAAAAGAAGTATTTGTTCTGTCAGTTGAACCAGACTTGTTTGTTAATGACAAAATATCTTGTGTAATTACAGGAGGTTTCACACCAAAATGTTGAATAAAGGTATTTTTGTTGAATGTATAACAGTATAAGCACTGATAAACTGCCAAATACAGTTTTATCAGTGGATTGGACAACTGAGTCTAATTGAAAGTATTTATATATATATTTATAGGGAATTTGATTGTTTTAATACATGTAAATATTCTTTATTAAACATTAATAAGTAAAAAAAAAAAAAAAGCCAAATCTTACATAAAGTTAGAGCAAAAAAACTTTATTTTATAATGAAAATTTCCGTATTTTTGATTAGATGGTTATTTTCCGTTATTAACAGTATTTTTTCGACACCCCCTGCTGCCGGAATATTACTGGGTTTTTTTGTTTTGTTTTTTTTACTTTTTTTTTTTTTTTTACAGTGTGGACTGGACCAGGACTTTACAGAAGAAAAAACATCAGCAGCTGACTTTAAGTCTACATGGATTGGACATACACACCACTGGAACCCTTTAACTAGGGATGCACCGATACCACTTTTTTCCAGACCGAGTACAAGTACAAGTACTTACATTTGAGTACTTGCCGATACCAGTACTTAATAATCCCATTCCAGTTGTTAGTTCCTTTTGTAAATGTGCTTTATTGTCGTTGTCATTAGTCTGACTGGAACAAAGTGTGCTACTGACATTTAATGTGTTGGAATGAGCCTTTGTCCAATTAATCCACCAGGGGCGCGCTCTTGAATTAACCATACTGGACAAATACCACGAAGAAGAGGAAAGTTTTATGAGAAGAAGAAGAAAGTCAGTAATAACAACATGGAGACGACAGCGGTAACACTACACTGTAAAAAAAAAAAAACATGTAAAAAACAGTAATATTACGGCAGCAGGGGTGCCAAAAATACTGTAAAAATACAGTCTCATGAAAATACGGTAATTTTCCATGCTTAAAATACAGTTTTTTTGCCCTAAATTTACATGGGATTTTGCTTTTTTTATTTTTATTTTATTTTTAAACTTTTAATGTTTGATAAAGAATATATATATATTTTTTTTGTTTGTTTTGTTTTTGTTTTGTTTTGTTTTTTGTTTTGTTTTGTTTTTTTTTTTTGTTTTTTTTTGTTGTTTTTTTGTTTTGTTTTTTTCAATGAGACTCAGTTGTCTAATCCACTGATTAAAACTGTATTTGGACAGTTTATCAGTGCTTATACATGTTATACATTCACAAAAATACATTTTTTCAATATTTTTGTTGTGAAACCTCCTGTATTACACAAGATATTTGTCAATTAACAAACAAGTCTGGTTCAACTGATGGCACAAATACTTCTTTACGGTAATTGTCAGTAATTTTATCTGTTTTTTTTGTTTTTTTTTTTTACAGTATTAACTTTAAATTAACAGTTTAATCTCATAATAGAAAAGAAATATTTGTGAAATTATGATACATTTGCAAATGTATTTTAACTGTATTTTTCTGGGAAAAAGAAAAAAATTCTTTAAAAAATAGAAATGTTATGGTTATTCACAGTTACACTTTTTTCGTGTTATTTTACATTTAACATGTAAAATCACAGTCTGTTTTTGTCATTTCATTGATATTTTCCTGTATCTTAAAAATACAGGAAAAATCTGTAAAATAAACACTGAAAATTCTGTTTAAATGACAGATTTTTTTTTACAGTGTATTTATTAAAACACCACACACTTTTCCTAATAAAATCCAGTTCAACATACTGATAGAATAGACTTTTGTTCTTCCATAGACATCTGAGCATGCTCAGTTCACCCCCCCCACCTGTGAAATGGGAGTTAAAACACAGCAGTGAGTGAGACCGACGCACTGTAAAAAATAGACGATTTATTGGACGAATACCACGAAGAAGAGGAAAGTCAATACTAACAACATGGTGATGGCAGAGGAGGTTTTACTAATGTTCATATGATAAAGGTAGTCGTCAGTGTTTCTGCAAGGATGCTCTTCAAATCTCAAACACTGCCCCCCCCCCCCCCCCCCCCCCCCCCCCCCCCCCCCCCCCATGGTTCCCGGTGGCTACTCTGCAACATATTATCTGGGTTCATTACAGCGTGTGACAGACAGAAATACAGACAAATGAATCGGTCTCCTATTTTTTTTTGGGGGGGGGGGGGTTTGCTCATGATGACGTCAGGGGGCGTCTGTTCTAAAACCACAGCTCTAACTGGTGCAGTGAGGAGCTTCTCATTTCTTTTCATCCATGTCAGAACACTCCCCTGTGGTCGGGAAAAGTGTAACCTGCATCAAACAAAGAAAACAACAAAGCAGACTGAAGAAAATACTGTGATAGAGTTCAAAACTGTCAATACATATTAAACTAAAAGGATAGATGGGAACCCATCTTCAAGAAAAAAAACGTACTTGGGGAAAAAACATCAATCCATCTGTAGTATGTGAGCTGAATTCTGGTCTGTTTAGTGTTTCTTTGTAGTTTTGTGTATTGTTAATATTTCTTTGTATAATTTTGGTTGTGATATTTAATACAGTTGTTTATACAGTGATATTTTATACAGTGTTTTTGCACATTAAGTGTTTGCTGCTAAAACAAACAGAACTGATTTCCACTGTTCCTGTAACAGTGAAAGCAACTGGTTCCAGATACAACAAGCCCCGCCCCTCATATGGAATGGAGCTTATTTTAGAATCGATTCAGCTGATGTCATCATATCTATGCATGTGCTGACGTCGGCAAATCAGCTGCCTCTATACATGCACCAAGTCTGAAGTAAACTGAAACAAAATTGATGTTTTTACAGAAATTTGAAATGTCGCCCATTATAGATACAGTCGGCAGCGACGTCACGGCCGGGGGTCAGGGAAACCCGAGGGGGAAAAACAATCCTTCCCCTCGTTCCGCTATAATGTAAAATGCGGCGTTTTCAGTTTCATCCACCCCTTGTTTTCTTCAGTTTCTTGTTCATTTAATGACTTTTTTTTTTTTTTTTTTTTATGCCTGGTCCAACTGAAGGTCCATGTGTTTGGACAAATATAATGATCCCAACAGAAACAGCTCATAGTAGTTGAATTTCACAGCTGATATCTATCCATTGACATGTTTTCTTGATAATAATAATAACTTGATAAGTCACTCCATTATTATGTTAACAGCAAAAAGTACTGATCTAAAACTGTTTAATACCTGTTGATCCATTAATCCTGTTAATAACTGTAAGTAATTGCTGTAAAATACAGATTTGTTTTTGTAATAGAACAAAAAAAAAAAACATGTTTAAACTGATAAAATGGACTATTTTAAGGGAGAAAGACAATAAAATGTACAAAATACTCATAAAATGAGGGGAAAAAAAGACCAAACTTCTTCACCCACCCCTTGTTTTCTTCTCAGTTTCTTGGTTCATTTTAATGCCTGCTCCAGCTAAAGGTCCATGTGTTTGGACAAATATAATGATACCAACAGAAACAGCTCATAGTAGTTGAATTTCAAAGCTGAAATCCTATCATTGAACATGTTTCTGGATAAACAACCAAAATCACTTCAGTTTTCCGTCAATATCTTTGGTCATTATATGACAAACCAGTGTTAGACGTTCCCTGTTTTCTTTTCTGTCTGTTCAGTCACATGACACAAAGGCGTTAGTAAGGTAATGATGTCATTTTGTCTTCTGTTAATTTAAATATACTTTGTTTTTTCTTTCATTCAGACAAGGCTCGACAGGCTCTGATTGGTCCAATCGAGTCGATCAGTGATAAAGGACCGTCAGCAGCAGTCTCGTTGGAGCGAAGAACGGAGTCGAAACAGTCAAACAGGTAACATCCAAAACTAGAAAAGTACTCGGGAGAGCGCAGACCTCCACCAAGGCAGATCAGACCCCCACCCACCACCACCACCACCACCACCACCCTGATCACCAAAAATAGAATAATAATTTGTTACTTGTGCCAGAATCGACATTTCCTGAAAATTTCATCAAAATCCATCCATAACTTTTGAGTTATTTGCTAACAGTTAAACAAACAAACAAACAAACAAACAAACAAACAAACAAACCCCAATGAAAACATAACGATACTTGTCTGAACAAAAGAAAAAAGAAAAGTAATTACAGGAGTTAGTGCTTGATTGCATAACCATTGTTTTTAGGACTTTTGATGGTTTAAGAGTTTTCTGCGACTGTAAGTAAATGGGAGAAAAAAAAAAAAAAGATTTAAAAATTCATAAAAAATTTGAACTTTGACCTACTTTTCCCAAAATGTGACCATATCTGTTCCAGGTCATTGGTATAAACCAAATTTGGGATAATCCACAGACTGCATTAGCATTACAGGTAAGGGTGAGGATGACCCCACCTGATCCAGGGTGGGGGGGTGAGAAAAACGTAGAAAACTTCTATGTAAAGATCTGCTTTATGTCAAATATTTGATATAGTTTAATTTATTACAATTTTAATTGCCTAATATTTGGAACCAGTATTCACTTTTAAAGTCTTTGAAAAGGTTTGTTAAGCATCTGTGTGTTATTTATGCAATAATTATATATGTTTTTCAAATCAGATTTTATATTTTTGGTGTTTTTTGGCCTTTTGTGTTTTATAGTCGGTTAAAGTGAAAATAATAGACAGATGAGATAGATGAAATAGTGCTGAAAAACAAACAAACAAAATGGGTATAGGAAACATTCTATATATAGTATATAAAGGCAAAATCGAAGTGCTCAAAAAATGGACAAAACAGGCTCAGACCCCTAAAGGTTAAAGGTTAAAGGTTAATTCAAAGCCGATGCTACACTGACACATTACCGCCCTCTAGTGGCCAACGCTCAGGCTATGGCTCTGCTCTCCAAACACCAGTAAACATCTGTTATGTCCAATCAGCGATGTGACATCATCATCCACTGACCCCATGTGACTTATCGATGGTGAGAAACCACCGTCATTGTGTTTTTTCCATTAAAGCTCTACCTACGATGTGGCATTTCTCACAGCACTTAGTAAAAGTTTGAACATGAACAACCCGCCTCCCTCCAAAGCCCCGCCCCCTTCCCTCTGCCTGAGCTCTGAGGCTCCTCCTCCTCTCTCCTCCTCTCCTGATGCGCGATGGAAACGGAGAGGAAGCAGATGCGGAGGTCCGGTCCGTTTTGGCGTGTCCGCGGACCCCTCCCTCAGTAATCAGATGCATCATCCACCTGCCGCGGGCCCGCGGCTCCTGTTCCATCAGTAGACCTGTTCCATCAGTAGACCTGTTCCATCAGTAGACCTGGTCTGTGCAGTACTGGGTCAGGGTCTTCACTGCAGTGCCCAGGGGATGGCGCCGCACTGTGAACGCGCGCCTCCGCGAATTTTCCGTGGACATTTGAAGTTTCATAGTCCATACATTATCATCCTACATCATCTTACATGTGTGACACCATGTACATGTACCTGTATGAGTCCCACCGTAAAAGCTGAGCTTTATGCAGACCTGTTCAGTCCAGTACAGCTGACTCCGGACTTTTATCTCCATCCTTCATTCATCAGACTCCGTTTGTGCCCCTCAGTTGTCGTTTCTGTTCATAAATCCGTTTTTCCCTTCCACATGTGCATGTCAGTTCTATCCAAACACATCCTAGACAGTAGACTGTGGTCAGTGGTCAGTAGACTGTGGTCAGTGGTCAGTAGACTGTGGTCAGTGACAGGAGAGCAGCGCCAGTGAAGCGTCAGATTCAGGGGACACATATCGGATGTGAGACGGGATAATGGATCGGATGCTGGACGGCCGTAATGGATGATTGACAGGAGGCTCAGTCAGGTTCGGCCAATTATTTATTCGGACCGACTAAAATGATTGGTCAGACTTTATAGAATATATGAGAATTAAACATTTTTGAGTTTCAATACCTGGTGGATTTCTTTTACATTTTAGTTTGACACACACTTATTAGGAGCATTTTAAGATGACAAAGAAAAGTGTAAAAATGCCACAACATACGGTATAGCTTTAATT
>NC_043964.1:5199503-5302003 GCF_902148855.1 Sphaeramia orbicularis
ATGCTATATCACAATATTTTTTTTTAATTCTCCTAGTTTCCAAAGGAACTACCATCTGCCTCTCAGACAGAAAAAAGTGCTTTTAGGATGCTTCAAATAACCATTATTTAATAAAATAGTGTTAAATAATTATAAATAAGATAGAAACAATAAAGAAAACCAAAAAACAACTTGAAAAGTACTCAGAGAGCGTAAACTTCTGCCAAGGCAGATCAGCCCCCCCCCCCCCCCCCCCCCGTGATCACCACCAAAATTTAATCATTTCTTCCTTGTGCCAGTATCAACATTTCCTGAAAATTTCATCAAAATCCATCCATAACTGTTTGAGTTATCTGGCTAACAGACAGACAAACCCAGATGAATGTAAATGTCCACAGAGTCCACATTCCACAGTGGATGTGGACAATTCTGTGCCAGACACAAGGTATTGTTAGAAGCTACAGGTGGATCAAATTGGAGGCTTAATCGGAGTCGTTTTGGATTTTTTATGAATTTTTGAAAATTGCTCAATGATGCGAGATAGGAAAATTGTAGATTTTGTGACCTTGCTGTGACCTTGAACTTTGGCCTACTTGGCCCAAAATGTAATGGGTTGGTCCCAGGGCCTAGGCCTATCTGTGGGAAGATTTGGGAAAGATGGGTGGAATAGTTTCCTGTAAAGTTGCTAACAAACAAACAAACAAACAAACTCACTAAGCAAAGTGAAATAAACCTCCACCATATCTGCATTTGAATAAATACCTAAAAATATCGATACAGTACTTTTTAATATCGATACAGTATTGTGGAATGAAGTATCATGATATATTGCAGAACCAATATTTTCTAACGCCCCAAGTGGTCTGGTCCATTTGACGTTGAATGAGGCTGAATGTGGAACCTGAACTAACATGAAGGATTTTTCCAGTCCTGGTGTCACCCCCCCCCCTTCCCAATGTAGACCTCATCTATTTTCTCAGGGTCTTTTTATTTATGGCTTGTTTGACTTCACTGCTCCTCATAAAACGTTGTTGGGCAGGCGGCGTGTGTTTGCTTTATTGCGTAGAGTTACAAACTCGGTGGCTCAGACTTCGGCGGGCGCCAAAGGGACAACAGCCCACCTTGAACAAAGCACGTCCGTGGACTAAACGCTGCTTCAGCTGTTTGCGCCTAACTCATCTTCGTCCATGTTGTTTGTACCTGAAAGCGTTTTTCCGTGGCCATTCTCTGCCTCTGACTGTATTTTCGCTTGGTGACCCTTTTTTTCCCTCATTCCTCAGCGTTTCCACTCCCTCGTAGCACCCCCACCCTACCCCCCCGCCCCCCTCCATCATATCCAGCTGTCCATCAGCGCCAGGCCCTGCATCTCTGCATCTTTGATGGATGGGGAACACGTAGGAGGAGCAGCCGTCCTTAATAGACACGGCGGATTGAAACACCGGGGAAGTAAATGTTAAGGGCCTCATAAAACATCCACTTCCCCGCCCTCATCCTACGCCCCCCCCACCCCGCCCCCATCACCCACCCTCCCTCCTTTAATCTCCACCTACACACTACTGGCTTATCAAGTGTTTCTGCACGTCACTGTCTATGCCAGAGGTGTCAAACATACGGCACGTGGACCAGAACTGGCCCTTCAGCGCAAAATTAAACACAATATTAACAATGAACTGGTTTGAGTTCAGGTTCCACATTCAGACCAGTATGATCCACAGTGGGCAGGACCAGTACAGTATTAACATAGTAACAAATAATAACGCTGGTCTACAAGTCAAATGGTTCCAGAATAATTCCAGGTTTGGATGGTTTGACTCCAGAGGAATATTAGTGTCAGTTCTACTTCAAACACTGTCTGCACCAAGGTTATCGTTAACAAAAACTAACGAAAACTAGAATTGTAAAAAACATTTTCATTAACTGAAATAAATAAAAACTATAATTAAAAAAAAAAAAAAGATAACTAACTGAAACTGTATAGTGTGCTTACAAAACTACCTAAAACGTATAAAAATTATGGATAAAATTCCCTTAGTTTTCGTCTTTGTCAATGTCAGACTGATATGAAGCGATTTTTTTCCCTCTAGCAATTTTATCCAGCGGCACCATACGACACTTGACGGTCTGTCACTTGTGGTTTCCAGTCGTCTTCTGGTCCCCACTCTACCTGGAAACATGGAGACTAAAGTTGGGAGAAAGCAGCAGAGTCCTGTCTGGGATTTATTTGAATATGATGACGGAGAAGAGAAAAGAGACGACAAAACTAAAATTAATACTAAAACTAAACTAAAACTAAGCATTTAGAAAAAAATGAAACTAATAAAAACTAGCAAACCTGCTCTAAAAACGAATTAAAACGAAATGAATTAGAGAAAAAAAGTCAAAATTAAATTAAACTAAACTATAATGAAAAATCCAAAACTATTAGAACCTTGGTCTGCACATGACAATACATGGACTGTACAGGTTCTATCAGTGGAACATTTCTACATATAATAATAATAATAATAATAATAATAAAATAATAATAATAATAATAATAATAATAATATTATTATTATTATTATTATTATTTTTATTATTATTTTTATTTATTATTATTATTATTATATAAAGATTTCAATCAGTCAATCAATCAATCAATTAATACCTTCAGTGCCATTTTAGGCTCTTTTGTACCAGTGTAGGTCTGAGAGCCGTATGTTTGACACCCCCCGGTCTATGCTATGACTCATATGTACAAGTACATGTCAAGGCATTTGTATTTATATGTGTGTGTGTGTGTGTGTGTTGACATGAATGCATCTGTAATATAACGGACACACTCGTTCCGTCCAATCAGGTGTGTGTGTGAGCCGTAGATCACATTTATACATGTTCCGGGGCCTGACATGTCACTTTGTGTATCCATAGTGACCGCAGGGGCCCTTTGCCCCTGACCCCTTACCCATCATCCCCTCCTGCATTGTGGAGCTGTAGGAGGGGGATTAAGAAGACACGGTACAGTTGATTTATTTCCTGGTGCCTGGGGCGTAGACAACAGAACCATGTTAAAGAGCCGCCATCAATAAGCCGCCGCCGCCGCTAGCTGCAAACGCAGAAGGCGCTAAGGTCAGCTGTTAAAGTTACGGCTGCGGGCTGATGGCTGCGCCGCCGAATAACTCAATTCCTCCCAAGGTGGAAGGGTCAACGAGAGTCAAGGACGGCGTGGAGGCGAAGGGGGGGTGGAAAGTGAATTTAGCGACGGCGGCGGAGTCGAGGCTGGGCGTTTCATCTGGAGCTTTGACCCGGGTCATAATTCCAGGACCTGACTTGTTTGATGCACAAAGAAATCCCTCAGTGTGAAAAGAATTGCCTTCCACTGCAGCTGCGACTGTGATTGGACGGGTGGGTATAAAAGGGGAGGGGCTCCGACAGGGTATGTGCAGGTTCATGAAGCTGATTTATGAACGTTTTTTGACGGAGTTTTAGCTCAAATTTTAGACCTTTTCCATCATATCAGTCCAACAGGTGTTATCATTAGTGTTTAGAGCCAGTATTTTAACCCTTAAAGACCTGCAAAAAACAAAAGCATCGACTGATCTAAACTGTTTAATACCTGTTGATCCACTAATCCTATCAATCCATGGAAATAATTGGTGTAAAATGCAATTATTCATCTTTTCATGGTCATCAGATATGACCCATTTGGACGTTCAGAGGCTCCATAGTGAAAATTTTTAACAAAAATGAAGGAAAATTCATTAAATATCCAATAAAATGAACAAAAATGAATATAAATTAACACTAATAAGTGAAATGAATGAAATAAACCACAAACTATACAAAAATGAAAAAATATGTTGAAATAATTGGTTTAAAATGCAGTTATTCGTCTTTTCATGGTCATCAGATATGACCCATTTGGACGTTCGAGGCTTCATAGTGGAAATGTTAACAAAAATGAAGGAAAATGCCTGAAAATAGCCAACAAAACGAACGAAAATGAAAAATAAATTAACAAAAATAAGTGAAATGAAGAAAAGAACCACAAACTGAACAAAGTTTAAGAAATAACATAAAAGAGGCAACAAATGTGGAAAAAATAACTAACAAAATGAACAAAAATTAATAAATTGAATAAAAATTGTATAAAATGAGGGATTCATTTGGACATTCAGAGGCTCCATAGTGAAAAATTTTACAAAAATGAAAGAAAATGAATTAAAGTAGCCAACAAAATTTTTTTAAAAATTAATAATAAATCAACAAAATAGTAAGTAAATTCACGAAATAAACCACAAACTGAACAAAATTGAAGAAAAAACTTTAAAAGGCAACAAAATGTGGAAAAAAGCAAAATAACTAACAGTGAACAAAAATGTATAAAAAATGTATAAATAAGTGACTCATTGAGACGTTCAGTGGCTCTGTAGTGAAAAATGTAACAAAAATGAAAGAAAATTGATTGAAGTAGCCAACAAAATGAACAAAATGAATAATATATCAACCAAATAGTAAATAAAATGAACAAAAAAACCCACAAACTGAACAAAAATGAAAAATATGTTGAAATAATTGGTTTAAAATGCAGTTATTTTCTTTTCATGGTCATCAGATATGACCCATTTGGACGTTCAGAGGGTCTGTAGTGAAAAATGTCACAAAATGAAAAAGAAAGAGAAAGAAAGAAAATACCCACACAAAATGAACAAAAATGAATAATAAATCAACAAAATTGTCGTGTAAACTCCTCCAGTATCGTAGACACTATGGTTCGTCTGAAAACCACCTGAAGCCAATGAGCCAACGTCTGCAGAGTCCTCCATTAATCATCATAACGCAGGAGGCGTCCGGTGCAGAATTAGAACCTCTGGCCCATGGAACCTCAATAATCCAATTATTTCAAAGCCAAAACAGACGTTCTAGGGGTGGGTTCAGATGTTTAAGGTGGAGGTCGACATGTGAAAGGGACGGTAAAGCCAACGGCAGGAGCTCCCACCGGGGTTTGAATTCCATGGGGTTGTATTTTACAGATGGGGTCTATAAAGGTGGGGTCTGTAGAGGTGGGGTCTGAGGGGTGGGGTCTGTGGAGGTGGGGTCTGTAAAGGTGGAGTCTCTGGAGGTATGGTCTGTAGAGGTGGGTCTGTGAGGGTGGGGTCTGTAGGGGTGGGGTCTGTGGAGGTGGGGTCTGTAGGGGTGGGGTCTTTGAGGGTGGGGTCTATGAAGTGAAGGTGGGGCCTTTGGAGGTGGGGTCTCTGGAGGTATGGTCGTAGAGGTGCGGTCTGTGAGGGTGGGTCTGTGGAGGTGGGTCTGTGGAGGGGGGTCTGTGAGGGTGGGGTCTGTGGAGGTGGGGTCTCTGGAGGTATGGTCTGTGGAGGTGCGGTCTGTGAGGGTGGGGTCTGTGGAGGTGGGGTCTGTAGAGGTGGGGTCTGTGGAGGTGGGGTCTGTGGAGGTGGGGTCTGTGAGGGTGGGGTCTGTGGTGGGGTCTGTGGAGGTGGGGTCTGTGAGGGTGGGGTCTGTGGAGGTGGGGTCTGTGGAGGTGGGGTCTGTAGAGTGCGGTCTGTGAGGGTGGGGTCTGTGGAGGTGGGGTCTGTAGAGGTGCGGTCTGTGAGGGTGGGTCTGTGGTGGTGGGGTCTGTGGAGGTGGGGTCTGTAAGTCCATCCACTGGAGCTGCTTGTGTTCAGTCGTTGTGCATTCCCTGAACTCGTGTGTATTCTTAAAGCAGCTGTGTGCAGGTTGTTCAGGACAGAAAAGGCAGACGTGCACGTGCAGAGTCTAATAAATCTGATCCACATGAAGGTGTCGACATGTGTGATGTGGATTAGTTGGATTCAAAGGCTGGTGTAGGTTTACTTTAAAGCTGTGGTATAATCACAGGCTGTTCTTCAGAAAAGGAGCGTTTGGATGGAACACTTTCATCCTGTTGATGATGAAACCTTTGACAGTTCTGTCCTTGAAAACTGGAACATGTTTCATTCTGTTTACGTTACACTTTCTGTCCTTTTCTTCAATTAAAGCAAATATTTGTCGTAAAGGATGAAGTGTTTATGTGGTTTATATCCTTGGTGTCAGAGGCTACGTTCACACAGCAGGTTCTAACGCAGAATTCAGAGTTTTTTGGTGAAATGTGTGTGCTGCCCCCTGGTGGACACAGATAATCAGTTTGGGTTTGTGCTTTTTGTCCGTTCAGAGCTACTGTAGTGGCTCTACTGCTAGAGAAGTCTTGTCAGTTTGGTTACAGTTACAGACCACTTACCTGTTTTTTGGCACGACAAAAACATCTGTCTGTGAGTATTGTTATATATGAAGATGTTACATCACTGTACTTAGTCGGCTGAGGCTCCTTGTGTTGCTTAATATTTCTATTTTTGTGCATTAACAGAAGACGCTAATAGCGTTAGCATACATATGGGATTTTCCATGTATTTTAGCATCATGCTAATCGCTATCATTAGCTGACTTTTTTTTGTATTTTGGAACTGTAGCTCACGATAAGTGAATGTTGTGTATGAATTACATAAACAAAGCACTGATAGATTGTTTTAATGTTCTACACGTGTTTTTTACTCATAAAAAATGAAAGTATACATGATGGTAAGGTACATTTTGTTTTCGTATGTACAGTTTTACAGTCATCTAGGAAAATCCGAAACAGCAAGAAGCTTCCTGGGTGTTTTTCTTTGAAGAACTGTTAGCATCTGTACAGCTGGTTCACAAACACCAGTGAAGACAGAATAAGCAGATTTTTTTTGTGTCCGCTTGTTCATGTTCCACATTAAATGCGACTTCTATCAGTTTTGAGTCTGAACTGAATGTGACCCTGAAGTGACCCACATGAATTAAAGAGGTCCTGAAGTGACCCACATGAACTAAAGAGGTCCTGAAGTGACCCACATGAACTAAAGAGGTCCTGAAGTGACCCACATGAACTAAAGAGGTCCTGAAGTGACCCACATGAACTAAAGAGGTCCTGAAGTGACCCACATGAACTAAAGAGGTCCTGATGGCATACAAGACCACGCAGACACACACTGTGTTTACAGAAGTACACTCCTGGGACGCAGAACTGTGACGTTTCTCACATTTCACTGACGTAAAGGTCGGATAAATGCGACCTGGCCGTTCAGACTGAAGTCACATTGCAAATTTCAGATATGTATCAGATTTAGGACCACATACGAAAGTGGTCTGGGTCAGATTTAGGACCACATACGAAAGTGGTCTGGGTCAGATTTAGGACCACATATGAAAGTGGTCCAGGTCAGATTAGTGCTGTTCAAAGTGTCTTTAACAGATCAGATCCAGGTCACATATGGGTGAAAACATCATATTTTCCTTCAGTCTGAACGCAGCCTCAGACAGATTAATTACAAAGTGTGTTTTTTTTTTTTTTTTTTTGGCCACGGTACTGATTAAATACCCTATTATCCAAACAGCAGCAGTAATGAGTAACTGGGATCTGAGTATGTGTGGTGTAAACAGGGTCTGAGGATCCAGATCTGCGTGTGTTGTCCATGTAACACAATCTGCATGACTACGCTGATGTGATATTCATGTATGCATCATCTCACATGTTCCACACACTGTTTACCGGCCAGCTCAGAGCTTCATTATCAGCCTTCACTCATCACTGTTTGTTGTTGTTGGTGTTGGATGATCGCTCTGGTCCACGTGCACACGCACACATCCGCCTGTTCTCATCTATAGATGAGTCTGAGCTGTGTTCAAAAGGATAAAACTGCAGATGGATACAGTCTGTGGTGTCAGGACTGATTCAGTTCCTTCTGTCTGATCCAAAGGTTTGAACTGACCTAAGAAAAAAAGGCCTTTAACCTTTAACCCCTGGGACATGATTCAGGTAAAGGTTCACTACGTATCAGCCTACGTTCAGATGCAGGTAAATGTGTGCCAAGTCCGATTTTTTTTAACCCATATGTGACCTGTATCTAATCTGTTACAGTTTGAACAGCAGTAATCTGACCCAGACCACTTTCATATGTGATCCTAAATCTGACCCAGACCACTTTCATTTGTGGTTCTAAATCTGACCCAGACCACTTTCATATGCGGTCCTAAATCTGACCCAGACCACTTTCATTTGTGGTTCTAAATCTGACCCAGACCACTTTCATATGCGGTCCTAAATCTGACCCAGACCACTTTCATATGCGGTCCTAAATCTGACCCAGACCACTTTCATTTGTGGTTCTAAATCTGACCCAGACCACTTTCATATGCGGTCCTAAATCTGACCCAGACCACTTTCATATGTGGTCCTAAATCTGACCCAGACCACTTTCATATGCGGTCCTAAATCTGACCCAGACCACTTTCATATGTGGTCCTAAATCTGACCCAGACCACTTTCATTTGTGGTTCTAAATCTGACCCAGACCACTTTCATATGCGGTCCTAAATCTGACCCAGACCACTTTCATATGCGGTCCTAAATCTGACCCAGACCACTTTCATTTGTGGTTCTAATCTGACCCAGACCACTTTCATTTGTGGTTCTAAATCTGACCCAGACCACTTTCATTTGTGGTTCTAAATCTGACCCAGACCACTTTCATATGCGGTCCTAAATCTGACCCAGACCACTTTCATATGCGGTCCTAAATCTGACCCAGACCACTTTCATTTGTGGTTCTAAATCTGACCCAGACCACTTTCATTTGTGGTTCTAAATCTGACCCAGACCACTTTCATTTGTGGTCCTAAATCTGACCCAGACCACTTTCATATGTGGTCCTAAATCTGACCCAGACCACTTTCATTTGTGGTCCTAAATCTGACCCCCACTTTCATATGCGGTCCTAAATCTGACCCAGACCACTTTCATATGCGGTCCTAAATCTGACCCAGACCACTTTCATTTGTGGTTCTAAATCTGACCCAGACCACTTTCATTTGTGGTTCTAAATCTGACCCAGACCACTTTCATTTGTGGTTCTAAATCTGACCCAGACCACTTTCATATGCGGTCCTAAATCTGACCCAGACCACTTTCATATGCGGTCCTAAATCTGACCCAGACCACTTTCATTTGTGGTTCTAAATCTGACCCAGACCACTTTCATTTGTGGTTCTAAATCTGACCCAGACCACTTTCATTTGTGGTCCTAAATCTGACCCAGACCACTTTCATTTGTGGTTCTAAATCTGACCCAGACCACTTTCATATGCGGTCCTAAATCTGACCCAGACCACTTTCATATGCGGTCCTAAATCTGACCCAGACCACTTTCATATGCGGTCCTAAATCTGACCCAGACCACTTTCATATGCGGTCCTAAATCTGACCCAGACCACTTTCATATGTGGTCCTAAATCTGACCCAGACCACTTTCATTTGTGGTTCTAAATCTGACCCAGACCACTTTCATTTGTGGTCCTAAATCTGACCCAGACCACTTTCATTTGTGGTTCTAAATCTGACCCAGACCACTTTCATTTGTGGTTCTAAATCTGACCCAGACCACTTTCATATCGATGTTTTAATGATACAGTATTGTGACATGAAATATGTGATATATTGCAGAACCGTTATTTTCCGACAGCCCTACTCTCGTAGTGACTCTGGGTGTATTCACATCTGAAAAGTCCTTTGGTTCGCTTATTTGATTCGGATCGAATGCGGACTTTATTTTTTTCATTTGGGTCGGATTCTCAATACACTTTTTTGCTAGCGGACCAAAATGTGTAAAGAGAAGCACTCATGTGACGAACTGCGCTGGCATTGGACAGAAAAGTCGGGGGCGGGGTGAATCGGAGACGGCCGGTGTTGATGAAAACAGACGTGGAGGTCCTACACACAGTTATCATTTTTGGAATATGTGTTTTATTTTTACAGACACAAATTTACAAAAAAATGTGAACTGTGAAGAACAGCTGATTGGAGCCAGTTTGGTTAAATGGTCATGTGACCAAACATCAGTGACACATTCAGTGTCCTCATTGGTCCACGTCTGTCCACGGCTCATGGCTGCTGCTGTCAGCTCTGATTACCCATGAGGCTCGGATACTTCCAGAGGCTACGGTGGCTCGTCAAGTACAAAAAGGCGCAAGATTCTTTGGTTTGTTTGGGCTGGAGGCCGGTTCTATTCCCACCAGAAGTGAACCGGCCCAGAGTCCGTTTGGAAACAGACCCAGACCACCTAGAAAAGGTGGTCTGGGTCCACTTGTTTGATTTGAATCAGAGTTCGCATGTTTGTATTCACACCAAGGTTCTAATAGTTTTGGATTTTTTTATAGTTTAGTTTTATTATTTTTGACTTTTTTTTTCTTTAATTCATTTAGTTTTAATTAGCTTTTAGAGCTTTGCTAGTTTTTATTAGTTTTGTTTTTTTCTAAATGCTTAGTTTTAGTTTAATTTCAGTATTAATTTTAGTTTAGTCGTCTCTTTTCTCTTCTCTGTCGTCGTATTCAAATAAATCCAGACAGGACTCTGCTGCTTTCTCCCAACTTTAGTCTCCATGTTTCCAGGTAGAGTGGGGACCAGAAGACGACTGGAAACCACAAGTGACGAGAAGTGACGGACCGTTAATATCATATGGTGCCAGCAGCTAAAATTACTTGATGGAAATAAATCGATTTCATATCAATCCGACACTGACAAAGACAAAAACGAAGGGAATTTTACCCAGAATTTTTCTCTGTTTCAGTTAGTTTGGAAAGCACACAATACAGTTTCAGTTAGTTATCGTTTTTTTCTTTTAATTATAGTTTTTATTTATTTCAGTTAATGAAAAGGTTTTTACAATTCTAGTTTTCGTCATTTCGTTAGTTTTCGTTAACGATAATAACCTGGATTCACACCAAAAAAGAGTCTGAACTTTCCGGGGAAACGAACTCTGAATACACTTTATTTTCCTGTTAATCCACTTTCATTCTAATTTTTAATTTTTTTTTCATGTAAAATATTCCGTTTGTGCATGTTGGAGGAGTTGCTAAGGTACAATTAAGCTTTTTCCCTTTTTCCCTTTTTTTTGGTCTTTAATATGTGAGGAAATTAATCAACAGCCGTCTGTGATCCCTTTAATTTCCTCAAATGTCAGCCGTGGACTCACTGCGCCGTGGATCCGTTGTCATTCAGAGGTCACATTAAAAGTCTGGTCTCCCAATTACCTTCGTCGCTCTCGGTCGTAGCTTTTTTTCCTTTTTTACTGAGCTGTAAACGGGGAAAGTCCGGCCGCCGCTCTCACCTCATCGGCACCAATAAAGGAGTGGGTGCAGTGAAAGGTTTAGTGACATTTTCCAGAAGGACAGCGGTCAAACTCTGTCATTTAAAGAAACCCGGACGCTGTTTGTTGGTTTGTCTTCAGACTAAAACCCCTCACTGTTGGTCTTTGTCGACTGGTTGTATTTTACTTTTGTGGACTGGGAGTTTTACTAATGCAGCGGTTACAGATGGGGGGGGTCAAACATACGGCCCCCCGGACCAAAACCAGCCCACAAAAGGGTCCAGTACGGCCCTTCAAAGCAAAAACTACACTGAAGATATAAACTGTCAAAGGAGTCCAACTGGTTTTAGTTCACGTTCCTCATACAAACTAATATGATCGAAAGTACAATAATAGCATAATTAACTCTAAATAATGACTTGTTCTTGGTTTAATGTGGAAAAAATAAATAAATTGTGCCAATAAATAATGACAACTCCAATTTTTTCCTCTTTGTTTTAGTGTAAAAAAAACCCCAAAAACATTGAATTCTGAAAATATTTACATTTACAAACTATCCTTTAACATTAAAGTGTGAATAACCTGAACAATATGAACAAAATGAAATGTCTAAAGAAAATTTAAGTGCACTTTTAACAATAGTCTGTTACAAAATGTTTTGTGCATTTCTAGATCCGATAGATAAGATGAGATGAGATGAGATAAGATGAGATGAAAGTTATGATAAGGTAAGATAAGATAATTTAAGATACAATCATTTAAGTTAAGATGTTTTAAGGTAAGGAAGATGAGATAACTTAAGATAACATATGATAAGATAATTTAAAATGAAATTATTTAAGATAAGATATAATAGATATGATAATTTAAAATAAGACAAAACAAGATAAGATACAGTAACATGAGTTAAGGTAAGGGAGATAAGATAGCTAAGACATGGTAAGTTAAGATAATTTAAGATAAAATAATTTAAGATCAGTTAAGATGAGTTAAGGTAAGGAAGATAAGATAGCTTAAGATAAGATAAGATAAAATAATTTAAGATCAGATAAGATGAGTTAAGGTAAGGAAGATAAGATAGCTTAAGATAATTTAAGATAAAATAATTTAAGATCAGATAAGATGAGTTGTATGTTAAGCAGGGACATGATATTGTTGAACTCACACTTGTTTTTCTTAAGAAAATTTCAGGTTTTTCAGGTTTTATGAAGGAGATAGTTTGTAAATGTAAATATTTTATGTTGTAATTTTACTTTTCTTTGCACTAAAAAAGAGGAAAATGTGGGTTCAGTATTTACAGGTTATTATCTTATTATTTTAGTGGTTTGATCCACTTTAGATCATATTGGACTGAATGTGGAACCCGTGCATTAATATTAGATATAATTTTGTTTAAATTACACTTATTTTTTCCCAAGAAATTTCAGGTTATTCATGTTTTTGTGAGAGGCTAGTTTGTAAATATAAATATTTTTGTACTGTAATTATACTTTTTTTGCACTATAAAACAGAGGAAATGCAGGTTTGTCATTATTTATAAGTTATTATGATATTATTTTACAGATCTGATCCACTTCAGATGAAATTTGGCTGAATGTGGAACCTGAACCAACATGAGTTTTCTCTGGTAAATACCCGTTCCTCCTGTGGATGCAGTGTAGTCCTGGTCTTGGAGAACCTCCAGGTCCCAGACATGACTCGTCTGTTTTCAGAGGGTTGGAAGATAAAGCCTCTAACTCCAGGACTTTGCTGTTTTATTTTCATAAAACAAGAGAAAATAGCGTTAAAATAAGACGAGGAAGAGGAAGTGGATGAAGGACGGATGGAGGCTGAGTCTGCACATCGTCGGTTCGAACGCCGATAACGATGCGAGCCGGCGCCGTCATGACAGGCCCGGGGAGGGAATACTGGCTGTGTGGGAGGGGTCGGTATCTACGGAACAGCCCCAAAGATAACGAGGGCCCCCCCCCAACTCAGTTTGGCTTATCAAGCAACAGCCCCGCGGTAGCGAAGACTGGACCGTCAGCAGAAACAGACCGGAGCGTTTCAGTGGAACTTACATAACGACCACAGGAATCTGGTTCCACATGTAGGAGACTCAAGGCCCTGCTGGACGATAAACGCAGATATCACGAGAAATGATGAACTCTGACTTTGATGGATATGAGGTGTTGGCCAGGCGCCGTGTCCAGGGTCTTTGTAGTCGTCATCATGTTGTGGCAGTTGCCTTTATAGTCGTCGTTGTTGTCGCGGTCGTCCTTTGATGTCGTCGTCGTCATCATTGTTGTCACGGTCGTCTCTGTAGTTATCGTTGTTGTCGTGGTCGTCTTTGTTGTTGTTGTTGTGGTCGTCTTTGTTCGCATCGTCATTGTTGTCACAGTTGTCTTTTTAGTCATTGTTGTGGTTTTTCTTTGTAGTCTTAGTCATTGTTGTCATGGTCGTCTTTGCAGTGTTGTCGCGGTCATCTTTGTAGTCGTCATTGTTGTCTTTCACACTCATCATCTTTGTTGTTTTTGTCCTTTATCGTTGTCATCCGCTTGTTGTCTTCCTCCTAGTTGTCATCATTCATTTATGTGTTTCTGTCCATGTTGTCGTCATCTTCGTATTCGTCGTCTTTGTCCTCGTTGTCGTCCCCTCGACCATATGGGCTCCATGCTAATCTGCATATGTTAACCCTTTAATGTCCCTTGTATCATATATGATACGTTACTCACGAAAGGCCTATGTTTACTTCACTAATTGCTAATTTAAGTCATTTCTTGCTATTTTCAATTTTTTTTTTTTTTTTTTTAATTTTGTACTCAAATTTTTCCATTATTTTTATATAGTTTATTTTATTTTGTACTAGAACTTTTAAATCTTTTTTACAGATTTTTATTTTTTTTTTTGCTACAAATTTTCAATCTTTTTTTTTTTTAACAGATTTTTAAAATTTTCGACAAAAAATTTTCAGTAGTTTTTTTCTCGGATTTTTTTTTTTTAGTTATTTTGTACTGTAATTGGATTAAAATCTGTATTCTGAATGTTGAAAATGTCACTCAAAGTGTTCATGTGCATGATAGTGACAAACTGTACAGGAAAACTTTTTTTTTTTTTTTTTTTCCAGACTGAAATGTCTATAAATCATCTTCGTATACAGTGGGACAGCGTGGTTTGAACTGGCATTGTTTTTGCATTTATCTGAGGTCGTCATTAGGTCCATCCTGGGGGGAATATGTCTACATTTACCCTTTTATTATTGGGTCTAAAACGCTGGAAAAGTGTCAGATACCAAATAAACCCAGTTTCACAGAAGCACCTGTAATTCCTCATATTATTCCTGTGGAACTTCTATGTAACAACCACTGACTGACCAAAAAAGAAAGAACAAAGGTTTCAAATGCATTCTTTCTTTTCTGCAAACCACAGTATACCTAAAAAAAATACATTTCACACCAAGAATGGTAGATTTAGGGCTGCTGTCAGAACTATCGGAGGCCCTTTTTTCATTTTGAAGTAGAAACGACTCCCAGAAACAACAGAATTATTCAACTTTTTTATAGTTATTTTTAAGCAACAGGGTGAGAAAAAAGTACAAGGAATTAGTTTGATACAGAAAAAGTCAGCACAACTATGATTTAAAAAATGACCAACAATTAATTTATGAATATCTCAAAACCAAAAAGCACTTTAATCACATAAACCTAAAACTGTGCCGGAGTTGAACTACAAATACAGCAAATTATGGCTTTAAGGACAATTAAAAAAAAAAAAAGTGGAGGTTCCTTTAATAACCCTTTAATGCCAAAAGTGTCATATTTGATTCATGAGTTGTGAAGCCCTCTACATAATCAGGGTGATTTTTTTTTTTTCTTTTTTCTTTTTTTTTCACAAATTTGAAACTCATACATGGAAATTGCAAATTTTTTTTTATTTTAATTTTTTGGTTGTTCAGAGGACCAATAAAGGCTCCAGTTTCAAAGAACTGGAATTTTCTGGCAATGATTTATTGGTTCAGGCTTTACAGGGTTAAAACTAAATATTTACTGAGATAAAAGAGAAAACTATTTTTCAGATAAAACACATTTTTATATTTTATTATTTTACATTAAATTTTATACAAAACTCCACATGTCGCAGTCAAAAGGACACGAAAATTATGCAGTACTATTTTTTTTTTTTTTTTTAATATCTCTTTATTCTCTCACAGGTACATTTTAGAATTGAACTAATTATTGAAGGCTGACTGTTCTTATGTTTTGTTCAAAAATAATAATATTTGAGCATTGAGACCCGATGGATCAAATATGATACAAAATTGACACTCATAAATGGAAATTGATATTTTTTTGGGGTTGTTCACAAGGACCAATAAAGGCTCCAGTTTCAAAGAACTGGAATTTTCTGTCAATTTTATTTATTTATTTATTTATTTATTTATTTATTTTCTTACTTACTTACTTATTCATTTCAAACATGCAAAGAAACAAAATAAAACAAAACAAAGCAAATTAAGACAGAAACAAAATAGCATTTAAATGAACAGAATCTATCTTCAAGTACTGTGCAAGTCTGAATTTTACATGTTCAAAAAGAGTAGGAAGGAGTGTAAACTTATTTAATGGTTTAATGATTTTAATGGTTCAGGCTTTACAGGGTCATGGCAAATTATACTTAAAATTATATGAGATTATTGACAGAAAAAGACAATAAAACCTGAAAATGTTTGACAATAATAAGATCATTTGAAGGCATGTGTGTTAAAGTCAATGTAAGTCAATGGAATGAAAATACAACAGCAGGCGTTTCCGTGCTCTGGTCTGAACTTTGGCTTGTTTTTCATGCGATAGACTCGTCAGATCGGGAAACGCCGGGAACGTCAGAAAACTGTGAATGTGACCCACGTAACGGCCACCTGTGTTTCCAACTGTGTCAAACAGAATGTGAAGTGGATGAAGTCAGAAAGGATGGAGTCGCAAAAAGGACAGGAAACGAACAAACAGTTAATTCAAGCTAAAACTAAAGATAAAACAACCAATAATTAGTACAAATACCCGTAAGTGTTAATAATTAGTACAAATACCCATAAGTGTTAATTACTAGTATACAAATACAAGTACTACTAGTGCATATACTCCATATACTAGTACTGTAACTGTTAGTACTAATACTATAAACCTGTACCTTCTATGGAACTATAGAATAAACACTATCAACTGTATGAATAAAAGAATAATGAGGATGGAGGAGGAGAGGAGGCGATATAGGAGTAGGAGAGAGGAGAGAAGAAGAGGAGGAGAGAGGAGGACAGACAGAAGGAGGAACAGAGAGGAGGACAGACAGGAGGAGGAGGAGGAGAGAGGAGGACAGACAGAAGGAAGAGGAGGAGAGAGGAGGAGGATAGAGGAGGACAGACGGAAGGAAGAGGAGGAGAGAGGAGGAGGATAGAGGAGGACAGACGGAAGGAGGAGGAGGACAGACAGGAGGAGGAGGATAGAGGAGCAGAGAGGAGGACAGACAGGAGGAGGAGAGAGGAGGTTCAGTGTATCATGACTCTATCTCCTCTGACCTCAGATCAGTCTGATCCATATTTACTCTAAGTTTCATCATAAAGGACAGTTTTCTTCTTCTTCTTCTTAAACGTAGAGGGCGTGTCTGTTTCCTGGACTGAGGACAGTAACAGTAACAGTAAACAGTAAACAGAAACACATATGTCAGTATCTGTGGTGGTTGTATCAGTGAATCCAGTGCAAACAGAGGATGTTTGGAGGAAAGACCCAAACCAAACCCAGACTAAAACAGACTCCATCAGTTTGAAGGACAGTTTCCCAATGAGAGCCTCATCTCCCATCAACCCCTGGGCCGGGCGTCTGTCTGGAAAAGCTCCGCCCCCAGAGATCAGGCCGCTTCTGTCTGAAGGTTTAGAACAGAAAAAAACAACCTGAACCAGGCGGTACGAGACGTTGATGGAGAGGATGGACGCTGACCTTCCAGCTCTGCTCTTCTTCCACTGGTGGTCTGTTCATCAGCTGATTCCAGTCCTCTGCACATCACTCCTTCTCCTTCTTTTTCTGAAGACTTTGGCATAAACACTTCTCAGTTACATGAAAAGAGGAGAAACTGTAACATTTCACACCTCCTTCGCTCCCTCCTGGTTGACTCGGCGCGACTCCACACCTGATCGTCTTCTAAAGGGAGTGAATAATTACTTTGCCAAAGGGCACAACTGTGATCCCCGGCTGGTATTTAAAGCCTTGTCACTGAATTTAAATCACCCCTCCTCCTCTCCATCGCCTCCTCCTTTAGTTAAGTGGAAATGTCCTCTTTTCCAGCTAATACACAGATCAAGCCCCTAATGTCTTCATCGTGGCCTCCGGCTAATTCCACCACATTGCACCACACTGCGTTTACACGTAGCCAAGTATTGGCAAAACGGACATTTTCTCTGCATTTATGCCTATTGTTTATGCGACAACAATGGCCACACCCACTGAAAACAATGGTTTCTAATAGTGATGTCCCAATCTGGATTTTTTTGCTTCCGATCCGATTTTTTTTAGGATAACTTTTGCAGATACCGATCCGATACTGACTTTTTACAATGAAATTTTGATTTAAATTTGGAGTCATTATTTCTAGGTTATTATTCTATATTTTACTGTAGATCACAGTTGGGCTGAATGGGGAACCTGAACTAAAATAACCATGACACCTTTGCCGCGTTTCCACTACGTGGAACTGGCTTGACTCCACTCGGGTACCAGGTCCTATTTCTGGAGACCGTTTCCATTACAGGATACTACCGACTTTACAGTGCCCTGGACGTCATAGCAATGTGGCGCGCTACTTCCGTGTTGTCTGCTCAGAGAGTTGCTAATAAACTCGCTCGTTGCATGTTGTCTCATCAAGCTCATGCTGAATTTTTACGTCTGAACGTCCTCGACAAACCATGGTGTAGTTTTACAGGCTGTCATCATGTGGATTCACCTACCGCTATATTTACTGTCAACTTCCGCATCTGTTTTTTGTAAAACGGCGGGTCACAGAGACGACTGTCTGACCAGTGCTGGTCTGCAGTGTGTACACGACACCTTTTAGTATCTGGTCCCCAGTCCTGGAACCTCGGCGGAGGTGATACCAAAAAAATAGTACCGGATACCAGATTCCAGGTCCTTTTTCATAATGGAAACGCAAAAAGGCCGAGTCAAGCCAAGCCGGTACCACATAGTGGAAACGTGGCATTAGACTTTAGTATCATTTTTGTACTTTCCAAATTCAGACTGTGGGACAAATTAGAACCTTTGTTGGGCTGGTTTTGGTCCATGGGCCGTATGTTTACCACTGCTGTAGTGTGTCTAAGGACAGGTCTGTCCAGGTGTTATATGGGGGTGTGTTCTGCGCCGTACGTTAGTGATGCGTGGATCAGTGGGTTCGTCGTGGGTCGGGTCAAAAGAATGTCAGTTTATGTGTGGGACAGGTTGGGTTGGGTCAAATAATTCCACAAAAACCCCGCGAGTTGAAAAAAACCCCAACTCGTGCATCACTACCAGACCATAAAGTGAAAGTGAAACTTATAAATGTTTTACCAGTTCCCGCTGTTCTGCAGCTAATTTTCCTTTCCTCTACCTTCAGAAACTTTCATTTGAGGGGACAGGACATACGTTTACCCCACCCGCCCCAGAACCGGGTCTGGATCGGCCCGATCTCGTGACTAAAGCCAATCCAATCTTCTAAAAAATACCAGATTGGCAGCAGATACAGATCTGTAGATCGGATCGGGACATCCCTAGTTTCTAAAATGTGGAGTTCCAGCAAACCTTCATGTTTTGTATGAACAGAGGGAAACACTCATCTCGGACAGACGTCATTTGTCCAGGTCGTCGTTCTTCGTAGTGGTTTTTCTTGGTTCAGCTGGACTTGTTTTTGCAGTTCTGAGCAACTGCCGAAGTCTCGTGGATGAGAGACAAATCATTTTCAAAACAGCAAACAAGTTCAGTTGAATGTAGAAGAACCACCAAGAAGAAGTAATGTTTTGTTGGGATTCTTCGCAGGATTCTGATTGGTTAATGGTACTCGATCATCTCACCACACTGCCATCTACAGGCTTGGCAGGTTCTTGACAGTATAGGCCATGTAAATTCTTTTTTTTTTTTTTTTAATTTTAAAATTTAAAATTTTTAAAATAGGGAAATACCCGAAATATCCAAAATACCTGTCTACATGTAAACGTAGCCTGACGCTCTGCTTGAATTTCCACTCTGGCGTTGATGTGGGAAGCTATTTGCCGTCACCCACCTCCATCCAAATTCGTTTTTTTTTTTTTTTTTAATTGTGCTACAAGAGCCAACAAAGTGTGAAAACTCAGGCTTGAGGGTGAGAGACAAAAGGTTTTCAAAAGAGCAAAACAAGTTCAGTTGAACCAAGAAGAACCACCAAGAAGAAGTAACAGAAGTCATGTTTTGTTGTGATTCTTTGCAGGATTCTGATTGGTTAATGGTACTCGATCATGTCACCACACTGCCATCTACAGGCTTGGCATGTTCTTGACACTACAGGCCATGTAAATGAAGATTTTTCCAAAAACAGTCACATGTGCATGTTTTTTTTGTTTTTTTTTAATAACTGAAATGGGGAAATATCCGAAATATCCAAAATACCCGTCTACATGTAAACGTAGCCTGACACTCTGCTTGAATTTCCACACTGGTGTTGACGTGGGAAGCTATTTGCCGTCACCCACCTCCATCCAATTTTTTTTTTTTTTTTTTTTTGTGCTACAAGAGCCAACAAAGTGTGAAACTCGGGCTTTGATAAGGAGTATTTCCATCTCCAAGTGTTGTTTCTCTGCCTAAGAATGATTTTACAAATAAAGCCGATTTCCGCAGCGTCGGTAGGGAGTGTTGACTTGACGGAGGTGTGTGTGAAATTCGGCCCTTCTAATTAGTTTATTCAGTTATTCTTTCCTCTTCCCACCATGTCGTAGCCCTAGGCCATCTGTGCTTTCTTTTCCAACCCCCCCCCACCCCACCCCCCACCCCCCTTGTTTCCTCAACCCCCTTCTCTGCTCTATAATTTTCCATCCTGTCTCGTCCTCTGTCGAGCTCGTACCCCCTGTTTTGTGTCCGATCTTTTGTGGAAAGGCGGTGAATTGCGTATGGGGGCTGAGGTGGTGGTGGTGGGGGGGGGGGGTGGTTTGAGAGGCTGATCCTGTGTTTGTCCTTGTCTGATATAACCTGTCTCCCATGATGCTCTCTGGCTAAAATTTGGCCCACCTGCTTTTCTACTCTACACTTTCCTCCTCGATTGGCTCCGACGACCGAGGAGACCATTAAGATGCCGCAGCATGAAACCTCTTAAGGCGTGTACGCGTGTGCGTTTTTTTCTGCGTTCCGAGCACATGTGTACATTTGTATTTATACATTTCTCGTAGCTGCTGTAAGCGCGTGCGACCATGACCGCCCCAGAACACAATCCCAGGAATATCAAACAACATGGAGTGTATTTGAATTCAGCCAGTGCACCGAGGTAAGGTATGGTAATAAACTGCATCTGGATGGAGTCGGTATCCAGGTAACAAAAACCTCATCAGTTTCTATAAGATCTGCAGTCACGCTTGTTTGACATGATGAGGAAATATTATAGACACACTTTTTTAATGGTGGACCAGACTCGTCTCCTACAAGCCTTTGAACCAGGGGTGTCAAACATATGGCCCGCGGTCCGAAAAACGGACCTCCAAAGCGTTCCATCGGTCCACAAGTGCAATTAAATTACACAGAAGACAGTTACAGTGTACTGGTCATAAAGGTAACACATTACTGAATAAATTTATTTGTTGATTATTTTGTGGATTATTTTGTTCATTTTGTTGATTATTTTGTTCATTTTTGTTCACTTTTTTGATTATTTTGTTGATTTTGATGATTATGGTGTTCAATTTGTTGATTATTTTGTTGATTTTGTTAATTATTTTGTTAATTTTGTTGATTATTTTGTTCATTTTATTGTTCATTTTGTTAATTTTGTTGATTTTTCTTCATTTTGTTGATTATTTTGTTCATTTTTGTTCACTTTGTTGGTTATTTAGTTCATTTTGTTGATTATTTTGTTCACTTTTTTGATTGTTTTGTTCATTTTGTTGATTATTTTGTTTATTATTTTGTTCATTTTGTTAACTTTTTTGATTATTTTGTTCATTTTGTTGATTATTTTGTTCAATTTGTTGATTATTTTTTGATTTTGTTTATTTTGTTAATTTTGTTGATTATTTTGTTCATTTTGTTTATTTTGTTAAATTTGTTGATTTTTTTTTTTCATTTTGTTGTTTATTTTGTTGATTATTTTGTTCATTTTGTTGATTATTTTGGTCTTTTTTACTCATCAGTTTCTATAAGCTCTGCACTCATGCTTGTTTGACATGATGGGGAAATATTATAGACACACTTTTTTAATGGTGGACCAGACTCGTCTCCTACAAGCCTTTATACCAGGGGTGTCAAACATACGGCCCGCGGTCCGATAAACAGACCGCCAAAGCGTTCCATCTGGTCCACAGGTGCAAAAATTATACAGAAGACAGTGAAGGTGGACTGGTCATAAAGGTAACACATTACTGCCTAAATTAATTTCCAGTTATATAAAAATAAACTGTTAGCCTCATACACAGATGGACAAAAGTCTGTGGACACGTTGAATTCAGGTGTTTCTTTTCTAACAGGGTTCTGGGATACAAAACAATAATGACTAATGTCAGAATAGAGTTTTATATTATGGGGTAAGTATCATATTAATTATTAATATTGATGTTTTTATGTCAAATCAAAAGGACATCTTACAGCTGTGGACATGATGTGTCCCTATATTTATGTCCATATAGTTTAGAAACATCAGTATTTTCATTGATTTGTTCATTTTTGTTAATTTATGTTTGATTTGTTGATTATTTTGTTCTTTTTTAAAACTTGTTTTGTTGATTATTTTGTAAAATTTTGTTGATTATTTTGTTCAATTTGCTGATTATTTTTTCCCCACTTTTGTTCATTTTGTTGATTATTTTCCTTTATTTTGTTAGTTATTTTGTTCATTTTGTTGTTATTTTCCTTTTTTTTGTTGATTATTTTGTTCTTTTTTTTGACTGTTTTGTTCATTTTGTTGATTATTGTGTCCAGTTTTGTTCATTTTGTTGATTGTTTTGTTCACTTTGTTGATCATTTTGTTCATTTTGTTGAATATTTTCTTTTATTTTGTTGATTATTTTGTTCGTTTTGTTGATTATTTTGTTCATTTTGTTGATTATTTTCCTTTTTGTTGGTTATTTTGTTCATTTTGTTGATTATTCATTTTGTTCATTGTTTTGTTGATTATTTTCTTCATTTTGTTGATTATTTAACTTTTATTCTGATTATTTTGTTCATTTTGTTATTTTCCTTCATTTTGTTGGTTATTTTGTTCATTTTGTTGATTATTTTGTCCAGTTTCATTCGTTTTGTTGATTATTGTGTTAATTAAAAAAAAAAAAAAAAATTCCTTTATTTTGTTCATTTGTTGATTATTTTGTTCATTTTGTTGATTATTTTGTTCATTTTGTTGATTATTTTCCTTATTTTGTTGATTATTTTCTTCATTTTGTTGATTATTGTATTCATTTTGTTCATTGTTTTGTTGATTATTTTCTTCATTTTGTTGATTATTTTCCTTATTTTGTTGATTATTTTGTTCATTTTGTTGATTATTGTATTCATTTTGTTCATTGTTTTGTTGATTATTTTCTTCATTTTGTTGATTATTTTCCTTATTTTGTTGATTATTTTCTTCATTTTTTTGATTATTTTCCTCATTTTGTTCATTATTTTGTCCACTTCTGTTCATTTTGTTGATTATTTTGGTCTTTTTAACTCAGTGACTCACCCACGATCTTTGACCTAATCATCTCAGAATAATCCTCCAGAACTAGAAATGAAGAAAACTAAGAAACTAATTAATGCACTGATATTTATCCCATAATATAAAACTATATTCTGACATTAGTCATTATTGTTTTGTATCCCAGACCCCTGTTAGAAAAGAAAACACCTGAACTCAATGTGTCCACATACTTTTGTCCACATATGGATGACTTAGGCGATTATGCTAATGAGGCTAACGATATGCATGATTTGTGCCAGTAGTTACCACGAGTTTCCCTTTCCTTCAGAAATTCCTTCTTGTCAGGGTTAAAAAAAAAAGCCACATTTATGCCATTATGAGACGCCAAAATCTCCGAAACCCCAGACTAATTAAATTTTCAGGAGTACCGTGCTGACCTAAATGACCTATTTAATATCGGAGCTGAAAAAAACTCCGAATTATGCCAAGAAGATTACCCCGGTTGCCAGGTTTACAGACTGCTTTAATGTGGCTGTCATCTGGGACAAACTTGTTTCAAATTAGTAACACATGGCTGATGAAATCTAATTTTGAATAAAACCCAGAGTATCAGTGTTATTCAGTGTATCATCAGACGGGTGTAGCAGCCGCGCTAATCCTCATTGATCATTTCAAGGTGTGAAGAAACGAGCGGTTCAGCCTCGACTTTGTCAACACTGTTACTGAGAAGATGATGTTGTGGAGTGGAACATCCACCAGCAGAGCGCCGACTGCACTTTGTGATGAAACATGTCAGAGACGGAAAGGACTAAGAATTAACACTGCAGGATAAAATAGTCAGCCCGATAGCCTCCATACTGAGGTTATATCTACACAAAGAGCCATCGGACCGCCCTCTGGTCACGCTTTATATCTGTTTATATATATATATATATATATATATATATATATATATATATATATATATATATATATATATGTATATTAAAAATCTAATGACAGTGTTTCTGTGCATTAGGGATGCACAATTCTAGCCAAAAATAAATTCCTGAATTTTTTTCTCTAAAAATTCGATTTTTGATTTTGATTTTGATTGGGGCTGGTGGTGGCATTTTAGCAGGCATGTCATTTTCGTGTGCAACACGCTGCTCCCACTCTGGCGTGTGATGATGTTCAAGGAGCTGAAATAAGTTGGTTGTGCAGCTGTCTTCAGCTACGCTCAGACTGCAGGTAGATGTGGACCAAATTTGATTAGTTTGTCCATATGTGACCTGTATCTGATCTGTTAAAGACAGTTTGAACAGCACTAATCTGACCCAGACCACTTTCATATGTGGTCCTAAATCTGACCCAGACCACTTTTATATGTGGTCCTAAATCTGACCCAGACCACGTTCATATGTGGTCCTAAATCTGACCCAGACCACTTTTATATGTGGTCCTAAATCTGTATGTATACAAATACATATGTACGTATATCTACAAATACGTATGTATTTGTAGACCCACTGTGATCTGTACGTTATAATACACATGTGGAATGATAAACCGAAGTAGAATATTTCCGGTTGTTCATGTTTTCCACAGTGTTTTAAAGCAGAGTTTATAGATGTAAACATTTTCATCATGTAATCTGACATTTCTCATTTATTATTTTAGTCGTCCTGTACCCCCCTGATCAAGAGGAATGGTTTTACCTGCAAAATAAATAAAGAAAAAATAAATAAAAATAAATAAATAAATGACTTTTAGGTACTTTAATATTTGTTTCAAACAAACAAACAAACAAACAGAACCTTCTGCAGTGGAAATGATCAGACATACTGTTGTAGATGAATTTTCCAGAGTTATATCAAGATAACACGATTTTTCTTATAGAATTTCCCATAATTCAATAGAAACGAATAGGAATGTAATGGTTTTAGTATCCAGATATTAAAACCATTGTCGTGAAAGAACAGGACAGGAATAAAACAGTGGAAAATGAGAAATAATACGAACCGTGCCATTTTCAAACACCTTCATGGCCAATTAATGCAGATTCATGGTTTACAAGGTGCACTTGAATGCATCGTAAAGATCTGAAGCTCAATGGGAAACAAAGCAATGCACATAAAACGCAGACAGGAAATGTTCCCCCATAAATCCACACGATATCATTTAAAAATCTAAATGAGCCAGAATGAATCGTCTTATTTAGATTTTTTGTGCATTAATTGTTCAATAGCTTTCATTAGACTTGTACAAAAACAAGAATCGTCCTATTAATGACAAATCGGACTGTTTGAATAGTTTATGTAAGTCTAAAGGGCTGTTCAGACTGGATTAGTTGGACATGGACACGTGGGCTTCTGTCAGTTTACCACAGGACGTCGGTAATATTAATGGACAATTCGCATGGGATTAAGAAATAGCAGTTAAACTACCAGAAGTGGGAGGGGCTAATCCATTCACGCACCGCCGTCCCCCTCCTGTCGTCATGTTCCTATGATGCTTCTTCTGTTTAATATTGATATCATTTTACAACCGGATGATTTAGCTACTCACATTTATTTTATTATCCACATAGCCTCGCTACGTAGCTTATCTTATCTAAACCAATCAGAAGTCCCGTGCCTCGAACCAGTGCTTTCAACCTTCTTTTGCTTCTGAATCGGGTTTGTCGTCCAATTCCAACAGTCGACAAGGTTTCACACGCACTTGTCCGACTGGAAAACGTGCTTCTTCAGCCTCAATCTGCGAAAAACCACTTCTAACAGGATATGACGGAATATCTACACACATATGAACTACTGGTTTATTAGTTTTACCTGGGGGTCATTTTCCTGGACACTTTTACAGAGATAAAAGTTGCGTTAATTTTTATTGACATTGTACAGTAATGATTACCTACATAGCTCATTTGGACGGGACTAAAATGTCCGGCTGTTCAACGTGATATCATGAATTGCGTACAGATAACTCGACACTTTTAATCGGTGTGTTATCGGTACGCATTATAAGCTTTTGACGTGTATATTTACGCCATGTAAAATAGCATGATTAGCGGCTGGTAGGATTAGCAGTTAGGGTTAGCGATTACCATGATTAGCGGCTAGCATGATTAGTGGTTTAGGTTAGTGGTTAGCTATTAGTGCAATTAGCGGCTAGTGCATTGACACGCCATTTGACATGAATTGCGTACAGATAACTCGGCACTTTTAATTGGCGTGCTATCTGTACGCATTATAAGCTTTCAGTGTGTATATTTACGCCGTGTAAAATAGCATGATTAGTGGCTAGCGGGATTAGAGGTTAGGGTTAGCAACTACCGCGATTAGCAGCTGGCACCATTCGTGGTTAGGGTTAGCGATTAGCACGATTAGTGGCTAATGTATTGACATGCCATTTAATTTCATGAATTGCGTACAGATAACTCATCACTTTTAATTGGTGCGTTATCTCTACGCATTATAAGCTTTCAGTGTGTATATTTACGCCGCGTAAAATAGCATGATTAGCAGCTAGCGGGACTAGCGATTAGTGTTAGCGGGATTAGCGATTAGTGTTAGCGATTAGCGTGATTAGTGGCTAGCACAAAGCCGCATTATCAAATAGCGTGGTCAGACCCCCCCATTATGTTGCTGACTTGTTGCCCCCTCCTCCTCAGGGCGCACCCTTAGGTCTTCAGGCCAGAACCTCCTGAAAGTCCCAGAGACTCATTTTAAAACCCGGGTAGGCCTGTCCTTTCAGGGTGGAGCCCCCCCCCCCCCCCCAGACTCTGGAATGACCCGCCCCTGTCCCTCCGTGTGGTCAACTCCGTGGACTCTTTTAAAAAGCAATTCAAGACGTTTTTATTTTCGGAAAGCTTTTGGTTGATGGATTTATCCTTTTTATTTATGTTATGAAATTATTCTAATGTTGTTTTGTTGCACCTGTTTTATGTACAGCACTTTGATTTTTATTTGTGAAAAGCCCTTTATAAATAAACTTTACTTACTTACTTAAATAACACGCAAAAGCATGAAAATGCGTACGTATAGCACGCCAAATGCAATAAACTTGCGTCATATACAACGCAATTTCATGAGTTCAGTCTGGGTTATTATTAGTTTACCCCACGTACCTATGTCAGACTAATCCCATCTGAATAAGGCTTTAGAGTTAATGTAAAAACCAAACTGACAGGACGTTTGTAACTGTGGAATGGAGACACTTTTATACAAGTGGTAATGTCAGAGTTTATGAGGTGCACCTGAATGCACCATGGAATCCCAGTGCTTGTGTAAATGACAACCCTGATTATTTTGGTGTATTTACCTGCTGGTGTGAGCAGCTTTGCACCTGTCGGGCGTTGAATTGTGGCCTTGTCCTTCACAGTCACTAGGTCCGAACCCCACTGATCCCCCCCCCGCCCCCCCCGGCAGATACTGGACCCACATGTTCAACACAGGTTCACACTTACACCATGAAAACCTCGAACTGAAGGATTATCTGTCGTTAGATGGTGTTTATGCCTCAGGTGGAGTTCATAGATGGTGGAGTCAATGTCAGGGAGCGCTGCAGTTGTCCTCCAGGTGTGTGGTTAAAACACCTGACTGTGACCCTGGTTTGATTTCACCGACCCCATAGACCAGAAGATACTGTGAAGGTGCTGTAGTCGGCGGCATCTTCGTTAGCAGTTTCTTCAAACATCTTCTCGCAAGAAACTACTGGTCAGATTCATTTTCAGATTTTTATGCAGCTTCCTTTTGACAATTTCTGCAAAGTGTGTTCACAGTTGTCAGAAATTTGGATTTTTAAAGTTTTGATGAATTTTTGAAATATTTAAAATTAGCCTTTCCTTCTAATGGTTCATATTTTAATGGTTTATAACATGTAAATGGTTCCAGATAACTGTATAGTTCCTGTTGATCACTGATAGAAGTCATATATGGACTTTCATTTGGGTCCATGACCTTTGACTTTGAGTGACCTTGAAGGGTGAAACTCAAGGTCAACAATGTCTACATTTCAAAAATCTTCTCCAAAACTACTGGTTGGATTAATTAAAAAAAAAAAAAAGTAACTTCCTTGGAACAATATCTACAATTGTTTAAGAATTTTTTTTATTTTTGACAAATTTTGGCAGTTTAAAAACTTGTCTTTACTGATAATGGTCCATATTTTGATGGTTTACAACATGGAAATGACTAGAGTTATCAATATAATATAATTACTGTTGATCACTGATCAAAGTCATATGTAGACTTTCATTTGGGTTCATGACCTTTGACCTTGAGTGACTTTGAAGGATCAAACTCATGGTCACCAATGTCTAGATTTCAATGTTCTTCTCCAAAACTATTGGTTTGCATTCATTTCAAATTTTTTATATAGCTGCCTTGGAACAATGTTTACGAAGTTTGTTCACATTTTTTGTGAAATTTACAGTTTTGATGAATTTCTGAAGTTTAAAAAAAATTGTTTTTCCTTCTAATGGTCCATATTTTGATGGTTTAGAAGATGTAAATGGTTCCAGATATCAGTCTAGTTCCTATTGATCACTGATAGAAGTCAGATATGAACTTTGATTGGATGAGTTGAGTTCTCCTCCAGTGAAAGTCCCGCCCACTTCTACTATTACATTGATCTGCATCCAGACCACAGGACTGGAACATACAGACCAAACCTGACAACCTCACACATTCAACTGGGGATTGATTCTTGATGCCGCTGAGTTACAGGGACATTTGACCCTTTTTTTTTTTTTTTTTTTTTTTTTTTTTGGTTTTTCCTTTAATTTGTCATCTGTCTGTATTTCGTCTTGTTTCTCAGACACATGTTTTCATCCCTCAAGGTTATTTTTCTGAAAGTCTATTTATCATTTTATGATTTTCACGCCTTCTCCCGCCTCCTCATGCCATGACTAGTTATTTTCTCAGTTGACTGCCGGCCAGCTTCCCATTACTCATGCCGAAATGCCCTCTTCCTCTCCGAGACGCTCTTGCTCTTTGAATTGTTTTTCCCTCCCCGGACAACAAAAAGCTGCTGTACTTGTTGTAAAACCCTTATGTCCATTATCAGTGATTGTTGCCTGCAGTCTCCACCCACTGTGTCTCCGTGCGCATGTTCCACCCAGAACGCCGCCGTCACAGATTTCATATTAACCTGAAGTCCTGCTTTTCTTCCAAATTAGATTTCTATTCTTCTGTCTGCCTGTTGACTTATTTGCTTCCCTTTCATCATCTTCAGCAAGGTTATCCTGAGGCAGACGCCGCTTTTATGGGAACAATGGGGCGTGAAGGGGGGGGGGGGGCCTGGCTTCGCCGCCAGCCATGCCTTAATCGATCTTGTTTAAAGGGATGTTGTGGGCTGAATGTTTGAACCGTCCCCTCGTTAACAGTTGTCTGGGATTTAATTAAGAAGTGGAGTGAATTTAATGTCAATTACATCTAAAAATGAAGGGGGAGTGCGAAGATGCACAACAAAGAATCCGAGCGAAAGAGGAGGGGGGAGAAAGTGGAGGCTAATTAGAGGATGGAGTTGTGTTCATGCATCATTCTAGTTGAAACATTTCCTTCCTCTCTCTCTCAACCCCATTTTCCTCTCCGCTCTTTTTCTTCCTCCTTTTTTCTCTCGGTGCATGTATATATCTGCAAAAAGCCCTCAGCAGAAATTTTTGTCACATCTTTTCTTTGCCGTTGGCACATAGTATGGGTATGCAAATATGAGAAAATTGAGACTTCAGCATCGTTGACACACTCTTCCTACACATGAAACACGACTACATACTGAAACGGGCTTCCTCTACAACTGAAGCAATTGAAGTACTCTTGTGTACTTTATTGATTTTTAGCAGATTTTGAAAACCACAGTAAATGCCATCATATCATCCATACAGTATATCAGCCACATGACAGAGAGAAAAAAAAAAACAAAAAACCCAAAACCATGAGGAACAAAAAAAAGGATAAAACAGACGACCTCCACTGCATGACCCACATTTAAATACAACTTTATTCAGATCTGAGGACTCTTAGCTTTTATATATATATGTATACTTAAGTTTTGACAGTCGGGTTTCGTCACTATTCTCTGCCGAAAAACAGGTCGGTCAGTGTTGTCTTGCAGTCTCTAAGGCTGAGTATATCCACATGTCTGTTGGCACCGCATGGGTCAACGCTAAGGCTGCTGCCGTAACAACACCGTCCATCCCGTAAGCGACATGACTTGACTGTCTCTAAAAACCAGCAGCCGTTGTTTAGAGGCGGAGAGAGGGTGGGGTCTCGGTGAGAGTATTGCTGTAAATCTTGGAGGATCGGTGAGGAGTAGAGTCAGGGTTTCTTCCCGGCAGGTAGCCCGATGTGTGTCCTTGTTTTTTTTCTACATCAGTACAAAGTTGTGGGTTCACGGCATTCAGCTTTTGATTCCAACATGTGTGAGTTTCCAGCTTGTCTCTGGACGCCCTGCAGGAGGTTGGATGGGGAGGGAGTTTGTGTGTGTGTGTGGGGGGGGTATTGAGGTTACTGGGCTGTAACTGTGTCGGGCTCACTGTTGCGTTGGCATGCTCTCGTGGAGATTTCATGTCCTGACAATCCAGGGGCTTATGTAAGATGCTTTGAACAGGAGAGGAAAGTACCTAAAGCAGCACTTCTTAAGACTGTGTGCACACATTTGTTTGATGGGAGATGGATATAGAAAGACAGGAATGGATAGAAAAGGGGAGTTCTCACTGCTGATGTTCACTTGGCTCAAAGAGATTAGCCCGATCAGCTCAGCTCAGCTCGGTGAGGGCAGCAGTGAGGAACTACCCACAGCAGGGTTCAATGTCAGGGTAAAGGAAGATGTGGAGGGTACAAAGGCCGGGTCGCACACAGGGAAAGGCCAACGGCGTGAAGACGGTGGGACGTATGGGCTGTGGAACGTGCAGATCTATGGAGTAGTGATGGGTAGTTCGGCTCATGTGGTACAGCTCCTAAAGAAGAGTCGACTCTTTAGGTACAACTCTCAAAAAAAGAGCTGGCTCTTTTGGCACAACTCCCAAAGAAGAGCCAGATCTTTTGGAACAACTCCCAAAGAAGAGTCAACTCTTTAGGTACAACTTACAAAGAAGAGCTGACTCTTTTGGAAGAACTCCCAAAAGAAGAGCTGACTCTTTAGGTACAACTTACAAAGAAGAGCTGACTCTTTTGGAAGAACTCCCAAAAGAAGAGCTGACTCTTTTGGAAGAACTCCCAAAAGAAGAGCTGACTCTTGGTACAGCTCTTGAAGAAGAGCTGACTTTAAAGGTGCAACTCCCAAAAGCCGACTCCTTTGGTACAACGCCAAAAGAAGAGTCAACTCTTTTGGTACAACTCCCAAAGAAGAGTTGAATTTTTTGTTACAACTTCCAAAGAGGAGCCGGATCTTTCAGCTCCCAAGCGGCTCTTAATTTAGTATCATTTGTAGCCTCATTCTTAAACCTAAATTGTCAAATATGAAAGGTTTATGGTTTGATAAACTCTTTTGCCTTCAGTGTTTTTATGAGAAGCCTTATAACTGCCTCATTTGGTGCATTTGTTCTGCCACAGAAGCATTCTTACTTTCTGTATATTCTTTTTATAAATATATATATGTTCATCAAACTTCTAAGAACAGAACCAGAACCAAACTCAGTAGCTAAACCGTATGAATGTCCTCAGTGTAGGTTGGCACTAACAGTAATCATCTGTCAGCTTGGATGGACTGATTCTTTCTATCTGTGAGTATCTGATCTGTTTTCCAAGATTCTCTCAGAAGGAACAGATGTTCTCAAACTAGTTTCCCCTCCATCACCTTCTTCAGGCCTGGGCAGACTGAAGCTTTGGTCTGACACCAGCCACAGTTGGTCTTCTACTGGTTGGATGAGGGCTTCCTCTAGAACAGGGGTGGGCAATCCTGGTCCTCGGGGGCCGGTATCCTGCATGTTTCAGATGTTTCCCTCTTCCAGCACACCTGAAGGTCATTATCAGGCTTCTGCAGAGCTTGACGATAGGCTTATCATGTGAACCAGGTGTGTTGGAAGAAGGATACATCTAAAACAATCAGGATACTGGCCCTCGAGGACCAGGATTAGCCCACCCCTGCTCTAGAACCCCATGTCCACCACGCTGCCCAAAGAAACAAAGTTCTACCGTGAGCAGAGCTGAGCCTCTGAGAGTGAGAGCTGAGCGGTGAAATGACAAAAGAAAGAGCGGAGCCGACGTTTCTGATTCTCTACAAAGCGTCGGATCTTAGAGACGCATCTTTGAGCGCGACACACTACGGAGGAGAAACAGACGAGACGAACGTGGAGGATGAGGAAGCAGTGATCGTTCACGCTGGTTCATATGCATTTTACACAGGTGGAGCTTTATATCTGGCCCAAGTCGACTGATAAAGGACTTCCAGACAAGTGTTGGGCGTTTAGTTTGATTTGCTGCCTGCCTTCCATTGATCTGCATGTCCCACTGGGATGCTGCATGTATGCTTTGAAATCAGAATCTGATTACTTCTACACACAGGGAGCCTCTTGTGGGAACGAATGTCCTCTTATTTTTTTATTTCTATCCACGATTTGTTCCTTTTTTTAATATTAGTGTCTATTGATTTTTTAGAATTCGCACCTGCTCTCCTATGTTTTTTGCTTTTCTTTTGGTGAAATATTTGACCGAGACAAGAAGAAGCTTCTCGAAATATGGTCGAGAACCGGGGTGTCAAACATGCGGTCCGTGGACCAAAACCGGACCACCAAAGGGTCCGATCTGGCCCGAAGATATTAACAGTCAAGAGTGTAGAACTGGTTTTAGTTCAGGTTCCACACTCAGACCAATATGATCTCAAGTTAAGGGGGGCAGGAGATTTTAAGTCAAACTTCATCCCACTCCTTTTCAAAGGTTGGACCTTCATTTACATAATCCTCTTATTGTTTAGTTTTAATGCAAATTCAAAATAAACAAAAACTGCATAAAAACCCATAAATAATGACTCCAAAATATTGTTGTGGTTTAATGTGGAAAAAACAAACATTACATTATGAAAATATGTCCAATAACAAACTATGTATGAATAAAAATAAATATGAACCTGAAATGTCTAAAGAAAATTCAGTGTAATTTTACCAATATTCTGCCTGTTATTAAATAATTTGTGTCTTTGTAGATCTGATGTGTAATGTACATGTATAAAAAAGATAAGTTGAGGCAGAATATTGTTAAAATTGCACTTATTTCTCCAAAGAAATTTAACTTTTTCAGGTTTATTGCACTTTCTTGTTTGGGTGGTCTTTAAATGTGAGTATTTTTATGATTTAATGTTATTTTTTTTTGCACTAAAACAAAGAGAAAAGTTTGGAGTTGTCATTATTTTTAGGTTATTATGTTATTATTTAACTGACCCGGCCCATTTGGAATTAAATTGAACTGAATGTGGAACCTGAGTTGCCCTTATGTAGTGTTTGAATTCATGATCAAGTGGGATTCATTCTCCGGAAACAGCAGATTTGGATGGTTCAGAGTGTTTGGTGCACCTTCTCCTATTTCCTCTCTTAACCGAAAATTACTGCTTTATCCACACTTGGCTATGTTTCTGCCTAACATCCACCCGTTTCGCTCTCGTCAGCCTCTTCGTGTCCTTCCCTGACTCATTCCACCCCTATCACATGACCCTTTTACAGAACAAAACAAGACATCAGCGTTGACTACCAGCTGTTAATTCAACACAGAAGCTCAAGTACAAGCGTCTCTGTCCTTGTTGTCTCTGCTAGCAGCTGTTGTGCTCATTTTATCATGCTTGTACTCGCTACATTCACAGGAGGCAAGCTGTTATTTAAGCAATTTATGATAGTTCCTGTGTTCGTGGGTGTTATCCAGCCCAGTTTTCTTGTGATACTCGTTTCAGGCATGTTAGAGTGGACCTGGATTAAAGGGTACCTGGAGTGAATTTTTTCTTTGCTAGCATTTCCATAGATCACCTATAATACTAGCGGTTTCATCAGATTACTTATGTTATAGGCCGTTGTCAAGTACGTGCAAGTACGAAGTCACTGTTCCATTAGTCGGACACTGGGGCGCTGCTACCAATTATGGACCCCATGGAAGGTAAACGATGTGGACCCTTCAGAAAATAAATTATCTGTAAATATGTCGTGGGGGGGGGGGGGGGGGACTGGGGTAACAACCACAACTGATGTGAAACCGAAACTAAAATTAACTTTGGACGTCCGACTCCTGGCTTCTAAGCCTCTCTTTAACTCCGGAGCTTACACGCAATTTTTACAACTTCTAACCTGTATCCACTGAGCCCCATGAATTTGTCATGTTAACATGTTAACATGTTGAATGTGACCCTGAAGTGACCCACATGCACTAAAGAGGTCCTGAAGTGACCCACATGGACTTAAAGAGGTCCTGATGGGATACCAGACCACATAGACACACACTGTGTTTACAGAAGTAACAGTCCTGGGACGAAGAATTGTGATGTTTGTCGCATTTCAATGACATAAAGGATAAATGCGACCTGGCCGTTCAAACTGAACAGATCTGTCTTGGCGGAGGTCTGCATTCTCCAAGTGCTTTTCTTGTTTATTTTTGGGTTTTCTGTGTTGTTTTCTTACTTGCTGTTTTTAATCACCTTTTACATGTTTCTTTTATAATATTTTAAATGTGTTTGTTTTTCCTTTGTCGTTGTATTTCAATGTCCTGTGTGAAGCACCTTGAATTGCCTTCTTGCTGAAACGTGCTATACAAATAAACTTGCCTTGCCTTGCCCTACCCCATAATTTTTACTGAATTTGCTTCTCTGTTGCTTTTAATTAAAACACAACGCATAATTAATGCCAGTACAGGTAGACTTTAAAATGAGAATGTTTTAGTTTGTATTCCGCCTAAACACACTCATGTAAGAAAATGTTGCTGCATAAAACCCAAACACAGCCTCTACATTCCTTCTAATAGTTGGCGCTCTGATTGATGGTCGTCTCTTTTCGAAAATTCCCCGCCTGTGAGGATTCTTGACTTACAATAAGAGATGAGGCGTGCAGATATGGGAGGCAGCCCAGTAATTTCATAAGTGAAATACCTTCTTGAGTCGAACGGCAACAAAACGAGAGGAGATGGAGGTTTGTCTGTGCCAGATGAGCAGGCTTTTTACCGGCGGTGGGAGGTGTAGCTGTCGGCCCCCGTCGCCGCCATTTGCTCGGGTGCCGCAAGAAGTCGATTTGGTTTCACCCGCAGAGGAAACCCCCCCACCTCCACCCCTCCGCCCCCTTAAGAGTACATTCAAAACTCGCAGCTTTGATGTGCAGATTTACACGTCTTTGTTTCTATCTTTAGCCGCCGTGACTGTGTATTCCCTCCTGCTCTCCCAAGCTGCAGCCAAGGCGATGCATTAATGCACAGGTGTCAAACATACGGCCCACGGGCCAAAACCGGCCCCCCAAAGCAGTCCAAACCAGGCCCTGGGCTGAATTTGTGGAACGCGAAACTTACACTGAAGATATTAATGATCAAGGATGTTAGAATCATGTTAGTTCAGGTTCCACATTCAGACCAATATGATCTCAAGTGGATCAGAACCAGTGGACTGGAAGGTCTGAGTGTTGTGTGTGCGGGTTCTGGTAAATGCAGAGGCTTTTAACAGCACAATTCGGTTCCTATAGTTGAGGAATTGTCCCACCTCCACATTAAATATCTTTGAACTATGAAATTTTCTTTTTTAAAGTCAGGAGGGATGGATTTCATTGGCGTTGCTAAGCAGTTGCCAGGGGGAGGGACAGGAAGCAGCCTTGCATGATGGGAAATGTAGTTAAAAACTGAAACGACGCATTTACGGTTAAGGAACAGACTAGCAAAAACGGCAAGGTGATGGGACCGATATTTTAGGAGATATTAGTCAATTTCTAATACAATATCCTTACAATTGCATTGCTATGGCGATTACAGTTGACGGGAAGTACCACACTGCATGATGGGAAATGAAGTCAAAAACAGAACACATTTGCTAACTTCAGTTCTTAGATATTAGTATAAATATATTAATTTCATTTAAATTTTAAAGAATGAATTACCAAACAATTTTTATGTCAGTACTTATAAAATATAAAGTAATATCTTTTCCCAACAGTCAGCTCCAAACTCCAAATTTTTCTTTGTTTCAGTGTAAAAAAGAATCAAATGACATGAAAATGTTACAAACCATCCTTTCATTAAAAAAAGGTGGAAAAACTGAACCAATATGAACATGAAATGTCTTAAGAGAAGTCAGTGGAATTGTACCAATTCAATTCAATTTTGTTGAGTTTGCGGCTTATTTTGTTCATGTTTCTTATTATTCTGTTGGTTTATTATTCATTTTTGTTCATTTTATTGATAACTTTAGCTGTTTTTGTTCATTTTGTAACAGCTTTTTGGAGTACAACCAGGTGTCAAAAAGCAGCTGGACTGATAAAAAAAAAAAGCCCAAAACTAAAACTACTGGGACCAAATTCAAATCCTTGTAGCTTGTTCTCTTCATTTATTTTTTTTTTCTCAGTCAATTTTTTCCCACGTTATTTATTATTATTTTGTAAATATTTTATTCATTTTGTTCATTCAGTTGCTTATTTTGTTTATTCTTCTACATTTCGTTTTTTATTTATTTATTTATTTTTCTTCAATTTTGTTCAGTTTATGGCTTATTTTGCTCATGTTTTTTATTATTTTGTCGGTTATTATTCATTTTTGCTCATTTTATTGATCTCTTTGGCTGTTTTTGTTCACTTTATGGAGTTCAACCTGGTGTCAAAAAGCAGCTGGACTGATTAGAAAAAAATAAAAAAAAGCCAAAACATAAACTACTGGGCCCAAATTCAAATCCTTGTTGTTGTTGAGTGTGTTCCAGTTCACAGCTGATGTTCAACATCCTAAATCTGTGCCTTTTTTAGTCCAAACCTGTCAAACTTCAGTTCCTCTCTTTGTTTTTTTGTTCTTCCACCTGTTTTGACCCTAAAACACACAGTAAAATGAAACCGCTGAAGTAAAGGAACACAAACACATACTCACAGCAGAACCTTTACCTGGAATCGTGTCCCAGGGGTTAAAGGTCACCTGGACTGTAACTAAAACCATTCTGATACCCTAATCTTTGCTTTTCATGAACTCACCCCACAGACTGGATTGGACTTTTTGGGCCGGTTTTGGCCCACAGGCCTCATGTTTGACACCCCTGGTTTATCGTTAATGACCCGAGAAGCCACTAAAGCACTAAGCTCTCAGCACACAAAATGTCAGACTGGCTAATTCATAGCTCCATTGTGTGCCGCTTTCCGCTGATATTGTTTGCGAGAGTAACATGAGATGGGCCAGCCAGCGGCCATTTATCTTAATGAGAGCGGTTAACTCTGGGCCGAGCGACGACCGCCGGCTCCACGCCAAAAAACGCAACCATCTTCCACTGACGTCCCTCTTATCCTCTTTACCCGCCGACTTGATTTTTAGGAATACATTTCGCCCCTTTCGTTGAAACCTTAATTAGTTCTAAAGGAGATTAAATTATATGTAATTATTATGATAATATTTTCATTTATTCAAGATAACGGCCCGACTTTTAGCGAATACAGTATTTGTCGGGAGAGAGCAACCTCGCTCGTGCAGTCAAAGTTATCAAGGCGTGAAATCAGGAATCCTGACGGCAACAAAATGTAATCTTTTTCATACAGAGGGGACAATAGAAGGAGCTGCATACGCTACGTCTCCATCTCCACTTTAATTAAAAGAGCTCACTGAATCTCTCTCTCTCTTTCTCTTAAGTGTGGAGGGGCCGGCTCTATCTCTGTGCACAATCTAGTTATTTCCCTCGCACTGAACTTGTCTTAAGCCCCGGCCCTAAATCTTTGTCAAGCAATTGCTTTTTCTTGCAAATTTTATTATATTTCTCTCTCTCTCTCTCTCTCTCTCTCTCTCTTTCCTCGTTTCTGTGTTTTTCTTTGAAAGCGAGGTGATATAACTGCTTGGATATTAGATTCGGCGGACCTTAAAAAAAATCAACAATGGACGCTCACGTGAGGATTTGGAAAAATAATTAAGACGGGGTTTTAATACGATTCTGGGAGAAGATGCACTTTGAAAGAAGACCTTGATGGTGGTTTTGTTTGTTACACTTTACATTCAGGTGTTCGCCGTCCTTCTGGAATTGTTCCGACGCTGTGTGTGTTTTGTGGTAAAGTCTGAGTTTGTTTAGAACTCTCCGGTGAATGGTATCACAGGAGTTAAACGTGTGCTTTTTGCTGAAAACACCGCTTTGTGACTTTGCAAAAGAGCTATATCGTAAAGGGAGATTAAAAAGGACATTCAGATGTTCACAAATGACTCAATGGAAGAGAGGAATAGCTGGCAAAGAAAAGTTGGCATTTAGAAACTGGATTGAGGTAAGAATGTGCGTGTCGGTGGCGTTTGATTTTTCACTACCAGTCCAGTTAATGAATGCTGCAGTAAGGATCCAATGCCTCATTATCTGCATACTGTATTTTCTGTTTTGCATATATGTTTTTACATCTTACAGTCAGGCTACAGAGAGGGTTTTGGTCTCCCGGCCTCATTGGCATCAAGGAAGATTCCTCCTCACATGTTTCAGTCACTTCGACTCACCCCCCCTCCCTTTTTTTTCTCCTCTCCCCCTTCCCACCTCTCCTCCCCCTTATAAGTCTTCTAGCCCGAAGGCAGGTAGGGCATCTCGTTATGGTAGTTATAGTCCGGGCAAACCTTCTGGACCAGGCGGGTAGTCCGTACTGTAGAAAGAAATGTAGATACAGATGACTTTGAAAGGCTTGGAGCAAATCCAAGACACGTGGCTCTGGATCTGCTCCTGGAAGCAGGTCTTGGACGGGTCGTAGTTGCACAGCGAGGTGCGCTTGCTGCGATCCACCTTCTCATAGTCCACGCGGCAGTTGAAGATCTTGGAGTCCTTGGGGTAGACTACGCTCTGGCGCTCCAGGTCGAACTCCACCGCTTTGACGGGAGGCACCAGGCTGACCGAGATGTTGCCCTGGCCTGTGGAGTTGTGGCGGAAGTAGACGCTGAACGTGCCATTACCGTGGTCCACGATCTTGCCGGTGATCAGCAGGTTAAGCCGCACCGTCTTGATGTTGGAGTAGAAGTCTCCCCAGCCGAACATCTTCTTGAACTTGCCGGTTTTTGACGATGGGCCGGCGTTTGACCCTAGAGCTCGAGGCGTCGGGCTTCAGAAGGTCGCTGCCCAACATCTCCCAGAACTCCTGTTTAGAAAACTCCTGCTTGGCGAAGGGGACCGGGGAGCGGTAGGGCAGTTCCAGGGATGGTGGCGTTGGCGGCTCGGCTTTTACTGTGGAGCATCCAGCGACTCAGAGGCGAGAGGGGAGTCTGCCCGCTCAGGAGGCCCACCGTCTTGGAAGAGGAGGAGTGTCTGAAGAACTCTTGGGGCTGGACGAGTCTTCTTCTTGACCCAAGGCCACCTGGCAAGACAAGTAGGAGGAGGAGGAGGAGGAGGGGGGTGGGGATCGAAGACGAAGGAGGGAGGTGAGAAAATAGAGAAAGAGAGTAGGCAGTTATTAGCGAGGTAGAAAGAAACGTGGACAGAAAACAAATTAAAGGTTTAATCGATACTTAATTTACCGTTCATACCTCTAGTGGTAGTAACTGTGACATTCTATCAATGTTATATATATAAATAAATGGTTGAAATTTTGCAGGTATTGCTATTATTACATTCTTTGTTACCTCGGCTTTGAGGGGGAAAGAAAAAATACTCCTTTATGTCTAGTTTTCACAGAGCCCATGTAATTCCCTAAGCTCACTAGTAATGGGCTCATATGCCTCCTTCGAGCTACTAGAAAAGCCAGGGGGATCAAAGAACAGATTCCAACAGAAAATCCACACAAAAAAAAAACGAATTCGCATCAGGTGTGTTACTCCCTCGGACTTGGGCAGTTTAATCAATATTTGTGAAGGTGGACAATTTTCTTCGATGGCTGTAATCCCATAAAACAATAAAGCTCTGTCATTAAGAAATGCTTTCTGGAGGTGTTCCCGGGGCGGTCGACGGAGGAGGTGGAGGTTGTTTTATGCACTTATAAAACGTCTGGGTGCCTTTTTTTTTTGCATTGAGATGAGAACGATTCACGGTGAAAGTTAATAAACACTCAGCCGAAGCTTCGTTCAAAGTGCCGTCTTAATGTATCCCACTCAAACAATTCCAGTTTTAATGAAACCCAGACAGAAAAGGTCACCGGAAAGATCGTTTTACCGAGAAGGAACTACTGTTACGTGAAATCTTAAATGGACGAACTTATATGGAAAGTAGACTAAGCAGCGTTTTCTGTTTTAAAGTGAGCTTTTTGCTTCTTAAGCTCCGAGTACAGGGGAAACTATTATTGCCTGGAAAGATTTGGTTGGAGGATCAAAGTGTTTGAGAAAAGGGAAGTGGGCGAGTAGAAGAGGGAGGGAGGGAGGGAGGGAGGGAGGGGGGCAGAAGAATAAAGTGTAATGTCCAATTAAGACTTCCAGTGTTTTAATTAAAGAAAAAAAACTCTGTATCGGCACACACACAAAGCTGTCAGATGTTAACATCAACTGAGAGGAGGCGAAGGAGAGTGAGGAGATAAGGTCCGACTGCTGCGCTCAGCACTGGCTTTGTCAAGTGTGTGAATGGAGAGTAAAGCAGCGGGTAATTATTGAACGCTAATGATCTATTAACAGGTAACTTCTGTCTAATATGAGTCGGAAATGTCACGAATTATGTCCTTTGGAACTGACAGTGGAGTGGAAATGAGTGCACACATACTGTTACACACATATGCAGACTGTTCATATTATTTATGTGTGTGTGTGTGTGTGTGTGTGTGTGTGTGTGTGTATATATATATATATATATATATATATATATACTGTCACATACTGTTATTACAGTAAATTTGTGTCTATTCATATTTTTTGTGTATTTTTTTATTCTACTTTATTCTTATGTAAAATTTTATATTCACTTTATTCTTATTTTCTGATGTTTTGGTGTTTTATTCATATTGTTTCACTGACTGGAGTCACACAATGGCAATAAAGACTGTTCTATTCTATTCTATTCTATTCTATTCTATTCTATTCTATTTATTATACTGTATTGTATTCTACTTTGTTTGTGGATTTGGAGTTGTGGTAAATGCGAACAATAAGTGATGCAAATGTGAAAGGCGGGGTTCATTTGTGTGTGTGTGTGTGTGTGTGTGTGTGTGTGTGTGTGTGTGTGTGTGTTCCACCCGTAGAGGTTTTACATTGATGCATAATGCATGCCTCCCTGTCTGTGCTCTGATCCATCTACTGTCTTCACTGCCGGCTCTTCCTTATACAGGCTTAGTCAGGATTATTAAGTCTGACTCATTTTTATTCCATTTTATGCAGGTTTTTCAAGCTCGCTCACATTTGTTCTCTTGCACTGCAGTCAGTCAGCGCTATTGATTTTCTGTCTGCCTAAAAACATGTATTTCCTTTCATAACAACGCGGATCGCATTTCAAGTGCGTTGTGAGGGGAGGATTCCCACTGATGAGGTTGTGGTCTGGTGGTTTAGAGGACTCCCCCCACCCCCTGTTCCCTTTAATCTGGCCTCAGTCCCACAGCGGCGCTGGAGGCCGGACGCCGTCTCCTATGGTTACCATCAGCCGCTACGCTACGCCAACACTCAGATCCTTCAGCCTCTAACAGGGTCCGTCCACTGAATCACATCAGTACAATCAGGAATCCATTAGAGGTTCCATTATCAATATCACCTATTGATTTGACCCTCATTGGTTTAGTCCAGAGCTGTCATTTTAGTTCAGGTTCCACATTCCAGACTTTAGAGCACAGGTGTCAAACATACGTGGACCAAAACAGTATTTCCATAATTTAATGTTATTTAATAGAGCAGGGTTGTCAGACTCACTTTAGTTCAGTTCCACATTCAGTCCAGTTTGATCTCCAGTGGGCCAGACCAGTAAAATAATAACAATGAAAAATGTAATTTTATATTATAATCAGGTTTACATCTACAAAGTTTCCATAAAAATCTGAATAGCATGAACAACTTGAATTGTCTTAAGAAAAACAAGTGCAATTTTAACAATATTCTGCCTCACTTGATCAGTTTATCACATGTGCATTACAATCGCCAAAACATTTAGTAACAGGTATAATATTGGTACAATTGCATTTACTTTTTTTAAGACATTCCTGTTTGTTCATATTTGTTCAGGTTATTCACTTTTTTTTTTTTTTTTTTTGTAAAAGTATAGTTTGGTAATGTAAACATTTTCATGTAATTTAACTTTTTTACACCAAAAACACAAAGAGAAAATTTGGAGTTGTCATTATTTATCGGTTATTATGATAATGTTTTACTGGTTCTGACCCACTTCAAATCTAATTGGACTGTATGTGTCTGTCTGTGGAGCCTGAATTAAAATGATTTTGACATTATTGATTGCTAAAATCTAAAGAGTAAGTTTTACATTTCACAAATTCATCCCACGGGCCAGATTGGATCCTTTGGCAGGCCAGATTTGGCCCCCGGGACGCATGTTTGACACCTGTGGAATAGAGAAAAGCTTGTAGTTGACATTATTTATAGGTTATTGTGTTATTATTTCACTGGTCCGATCCAGTTTAGATTGAATTGGGCTGAATGTGGAACCTGGAGAAAAAGCGTGCAGCTGTTTCATAGAAATCAACAGTGACATGTTATACAAGATCCCCCCAAAGGGTGTTTTAGCAGGACGCCACGGGGGCTCTTAAGTGGTAACCTGGGGGGGGGTACTCTTTGAAGATGACAAATCAAACAGAGGCCAGTCCTTCAACAGGAACCACAGGGAACGGTGTGTTCGTCATCAGAAAACAAAAACACATCTGAGAAGATTCAAACCAGTATGTCTACAGGTTCTCCAAATGTGTCCATTAGTCATGAGTTTGGTATGCGCTAAGAAAATTACCAGGGTTCGCATGTGGTCTTAAAAGTCTTGAATTTACAAATCTGCATTTAAGACCTTAAAGCAGTGATATTTGTCTTTTTTAAATGGAATTCTTCCTTTTCTCACATTTCCCTGTGGTCTCTCTTTGGTCTCGGTCTTGTCTTGGTCCCGACTCTCTTTGGTCTCGGTCTTGTCTTGGTCTCGACTCTCTTTGGTCTCGGTCTCGGACATAGCGGTCTGGATGGGATTTGTACAAAAACTGCATAGCATAGTATAAATACCCCCCCTCACCTCAATGCGTGAGCTGGGGGGTGGTACAGCTATATAACCCATCACATCATCTACGTACAAGTTTGTCGCGTTACTTTTAGAATTACGTTCGGCATATATGATGTAGCCCGTGTCGCAAAAATTTAAAAAGGAAGTATTGGTCTTTCGGATCAGTTCCTTTTCCAGATCTCTGATCCGGCTAAAATGTTGATATCAGGGCCGATACCCGATCCTAATACTGGATCGGTGCAGCCTTCATAGATATTTGACTGACCCAGTCCAACTGAGACCATATTGGGGGGATGTGGCCCCTCAAATCCAGCCCTGGTCTACAGTGAGTCTCACTCAGTTTTAACCATAAACCTGTTTGTTTCGGATGCTTGGTTGCGTTTTCCGTACCCTCCCCAGTTGCATCGTCTTCATTAGCGCGTCTCCAGACACATGAAGTGAACGTCAGGCTATTGTTGAACACCAGACTTAAGTGTCTGGCACCGCTGGAGGTGTCAGATCCGCTGTGTCGAAGATGAATGTTCAAACGAGTTTCATATGGAGAGAAAAAAAAAACAAAACAAAATGAGGTAAAACAGTATCTGGAGCTGTAATGATGAGTGTGGTGAGAGAACACATACTGAGAACGAGTCCGACCACCATCAGACGAACAAGAAGGTGGGATTAGAAATAAGACAAACTGAGGGGTTTGTGTTTTTATTTTTTATAGAGGGTATGCACCAGGGTCCAAAACTAGGGCCCAGAACCAGCTGATCCAAAGGGTCCAAAACTAGGGCCCAGAACCAGCTGATCCAAAGGGTCCAAAACTAGGGCCCAGAACCAGCTGATCCAAAGGTCATTTCCAGTCGAGCGTAAACTGACCCCAGTGAATATATGCATGATCTACTGGGACTGAGCAGATTTACTGAGTCTAGTTCAGATCCAGAACTTTATCCAACACAGATACTACTGCTGTGGACCAGCAGGGCACCACTGCATTCTGGGAAATTAGCAGATTTAGACCACCTGTTTTTAAATTAACACATTATTCTGCTATTCTGCACATTATTCTGCTAATATTATGGTTTTATTGTCGGAATATGACGACTTTAATCTCATAAACCAATGACAGTTTTGTAAAATTATGAGTTTTTTTTTATAACTATGGCTTTATTCTCACAAAATTACAGGTTTTATATCGATATTTTATGACTTCACACTCATAGTGATAAGTGTTTTTCTTTTCTTCTGTGGCCCTAATACTCCGTCGTAGCTTTATTCTCCAGTTCCCTGTATTTGTAAAACTAGGTTAGCCTCAGTTTCAGTTAGTTTACTAATCATGTAGGAGCACAAGGTTCACAATCACAAAATGAAGACAAAAACTGTGAAAGATCTGATCATGAAACCAAGAGCTGCACTAAGAAGGAACGTTAGCCAAAACAACAGGTCATTTCAGGTCTGATTGGACCCAAAAATTCAGCAGAAATGAATGTTAGCTGACACCAAACAGGATCCACAGATCTAGGTTTGGTTTCCTGGGTTTGTGGATCCGTCTACTTCTGTTTTCTTTGTCTTTCGGTGTCTGTAAAACGATAGCTCCCACTGCTTTAAGAACCTGTTCTTACAATCAGTCGCACCACAGCTCTGCCCCATTTTTTATCAAATATTGTTCTTCAGTTTAGACAGGATTGAAGCCAACGCTGTCACTCATCTGCCTCTTTCTGACACTCAGTGGGCGGAACCGCGGTGACTTCCACTAGCGCTGACGTCACATGCAGACCCTCTATATTTAACCGATAAAGAAACAAAAAACCACCACTGACTCAAACCCTCTACTGATTGAAACTGTTTAATAACTGTTGATCCACTAATTCTATCAATACATTTTATTAGTTTATTTGTTATTTTATTAGTACATTTTTTTTTTGTTTTTTTTCATCAATTACTAGAAATTTCAGGTGACCCCATTTGAATTCCAGGTGACCCCACGTGGGGTCCTGACCCAGAGGTTGAAAAACACTGCCCTTAGGGGTCCATGGCCACAGCCCCATGACTCAATCACATGACATTTTTTTTTTCAAATCAGATTTTATATTTTTTGTCCTTTTGTGTTGATATAGTAGGTTAAAGTAAAAAAAAAAAAAAAAAAAAAATAGGCAGATGAGATAGATGAAGTTGTGGTGAAAAAAAAGATACCAAACATGGGTATAGTAAACATTTCTATATGTAGTATATAAAGGCAAAATCAGAAGTGCTCAAAAACGGACAAAATAGGCTCAGGCCCCTAAGGGTTAAGAAAAGGTTAAATTAAAAGAAAAAATTCCTTTGGGAGTGGACACTAAAGTCGTTGTGGGTCTTCATGGGTTAATTTGCATAAGTCCAACCCTGACTCGTTGCTAAGGTCACTGAGGTCGTGCGTTCTCCAACAGCACATAAGCCATTTTTCATCATTAAATCTAACAAGCGTTACTTCTCAAACACCATTCTGGAAAAAATTGCAAACGGATACAACTTTCCTGCCGCTCTGCATTTAACTAGAGGAGTCTATGAGGTGTAAGATTTAACTATCAGCACGCTTACAACTCTGACTTATGCCACGTAAGCAAGTTGGAAACAGTGTCGGAAACAATCACCCCCGACTCCAGACTCCACCGTTGTTTTCCCGGAACTGGCAGATGAATGCGTTTGTCGGTGTTTTTTCCAGTTTTAATGTACGAGCTGTGACTTTGTTTTGATGACAGTCGTGCGCTAACGTGGTCTGCTTTGGGGATTTAATCCACTCACCGGCTTTTATGTTTAAAATCAAGACCGAAAAGTCAGTCTTTGATGATGCGTCGCACGTTTTATGTCTGTTATAATGATCACTGTCAAACATTAAAGAGGAGGTTTTTTATTTTATTTTCCTCTGATGAGACAAAATAATGTTGTATTTGTTCAATTCTTCCTGGTCATTGGGTTAAAACACAACTCTGTCTATCAAATAAGTCAGTTGTCAGTAGTTGTCATAAGTTGTAGTTGTCATAAGTCAGTATGTATTTATTGTTGTATTTTACTATAATCTGCATTATTTTATTTACTGATGTTGTTTTAACCCATTAAGACCCAGCGCTACTTTTAGTGTCAGTTTCTCAATGAATTTTTCTTTATTATCATATTATTTTCTGTATTTTGCATTTTTTCAGTGTAAATCATGTATTTTCCTTTATTTAATTCACAGATCATGTAGACGTTCATTAAAGCTCAGAATAAAGTTGAGGATTATTGTATTAAAAACAGAGAACACTAAAGAAAAAGGGACTTTTTAGTGAAATGAAAGTGTCTCCAACCACTGTCATTGATCCAACTCCATGGGTTTATTATTTTATTTTCAATTTCATCCAAGTTGTGGTATATTTTGTTCTTTTTGCTTTCTTTTGTTTTTATTTTGCAAATTTTTAAATTAATTTTGTTCATTTTATTCATTACTTTGGCTGTTCTTGCTTATTTTCTCCATGTTATTTATTATTTTACACATTTTCTTGTTCATTTTTATTCATTTTACTTATTTCACTTGTTTTGTTCATTTTTGTTATTCTTTTAAAAAATTTTCTTCAAATTACTTCAGTTTGTGCCTTATGTTGTTCATGTTACTTATTATTTTGTTGATTTATTATTAATTTTTGTTCATTTTATTCATTTTTTTGTCTGTCTTTGTTCATTTTGTCACTTAATTGATCTTTTTTTATTTCATTTTAGTAATCTTCTTTGCTTATTTTTTTCCACACTGTCCACTGTCATTGATCCAACCCCATGGGTTTTACTGGTGAATCAATGATGTAGAAGATGACGGTGTTTCCATGGTAACTATGGAGCCTCTGAACGTCCAAATGGGTCATATCTGATGACCATGAAAAGATGAAGAACTGTATTTTACACCAATTATTCACATGTATTGATAGGATTAGTGGATCAACAGGTATTAAAACTGTTTAAATCAGTAGATTGTTTAGTTCCATGGTCTATATTTGGGTTTTTATGGGTTAAATGTCAGACAACATTAATCCCGAACTCCCCGTTTCTTGACGTATCTCATATTTCACAGCCGACTTCATTAACAATATCTGCTGCTCCGACAACAACAACATTATGAAACCGTTTTAATTTGTTTTAATTTGAAGCGCTGACGCCGGTCGATGCCAGGGTTTGGTTTAATAAAGAAGTTTATGAAGATGTGATAAACAGTGACTCACAGTGTATTTATTCATATTTTACACAAAAACACCGTCTTTTCCAAACACAAACCAAAGGGAATCTACTGAAAACCAATCCAAATCCTGCATTTTCTACATCCACCTCTCCTACATTCACCATATAACCTCATATATATAATTACACACTTATTTATGTATATTTGTGTAATTATCATAATCATACTATATTATCTAGTACATATCAATTGCTGTTAATAGAGTGTTTTAATGTGTATATTTGGTATATATATACATGTGTATGTACATCTAAAGCTCCAAATATAGAATATTTCTTATATTCCTAGTCAATACTTCTCTTTATTTCTTTTTATTGTATAGCTCATTTCTTTACTACCACTTTTTATTAAACTGTAACACACAATAGTTTCCCCATGGGATTAATAAAGTGTCCTGGTTCTGATTCTATTCTGGCCTTTGAGGAAAGAAAATGAACCTGTAGATTTTTCAAACATTAATTAAAGTTTGGTGTTTCCACTGAGTCCAACTCCACCGACCACGTGATTCTGAAACTCACAACGAAGTCTGAAATATAAACGTAATAAATGTAAAATGTAATTAAATGAATATTGGTGATGACAGAGAGGTTACATCCAAACATACTATTGTCAAAAACAAGTCAGTTTTACTTATATGTCCTAATATAGCCTAGATCTAATCTAGTCTAATCTAATCTAATCTAATCTAATCTAGTCTAATCTCAGTCACACATTTTGTTTAAGAGTTTTTTATAAACATGTCCTTCAACCATCAGTTTGTCTTTAATTTTCTAAAAGCTGTTTTATCGTAAAAGACGTAACTATTGTGTCATGTGGTTAAATATTAGTTAGTTTTATATACATATTTTTTATGTTTAGCATCAGCTGACGTTAATAAAATTGAGGGAGTGATTAAATGAAATCAGATAATCCAGTCTGGATGTGTAATGAATTTATATAAGAAGTTTAAGTGTTTTATTCTGAATTTAAAAATGATCTGTTTTCAGAGTACGTGGGAGACTTTCACCAGTTTGTCTCCGTAAAGCGCTCAGTTCTGTTTTAAAGTGTGGGCATTCGGGCTTTGGCGAGGGGGCGGAGGTTGGCGGAGCTTTTGTCATTTGTCATGTGTGCTAAGTGAGTCAGTGAAACGTCTGGAGAGGATGGGATGGGAGGTGGCTGCAGGCTCCGTCGCCGTGGTAATTGTGAGTCATTCAGCCTCAGTGAGCACAGGCCCCGGGCCCCGCTCCCAGCAGGGAGCCGGGGGGGGGAGGTAGTCTGCCAGCTCCACAGGCAATAATCAGCCTGTTCAGGTGACAGCGACACCGGTTTAACCCTGTTCCTCTGGTGACACAAGCACATGAGCACCATTAGACAGCACGGGGACCAGGACTGGGCCAGGTCCCCACTACGTATGACAGACCAGGGATGTGTATGACAGCCCAGGGATGTCCACCACAGATGGACCAGGTCTCCACAACGTAAGACAGACCAGGTATGTCTACCACAGACAGACCAGGGACAGGGACGGAAGTAACACTCCTGGGATTTACAATTGTAACGTTTGTCGCATTTCAGTTACATAAAGGTCGGATAAATGCGACCTGGCCGTTCAGACTGAAGTCGCATTGGAAAATATCAGATATGTATCAGATTTAGGACCACATATGAAAGTGGTCCGCGTCAGATTTAGGACCGCATATTGAAAGTGGTCCGGGTCAGATTTAGGACCGCATATGAAAGTGGTCCGGGTCAGATTTAGGACCGCATATGAAAGTGGTCCGGGTCAGATTTAGGACCGCATATGAAAGTGGTCCGGGTCAGATTTAGGACCACATATGAAAGTGGTCTGCGTCAGATTTAGGACCGCATATTGAAAGTGGTCCGGATCAGATTTAGGACCGCATATGAAAGTGGTCCGGGTCAGATTTAGGACCGCATATGAAAGTGGTCCGCGTCGGATTTAGGGCCACATATCTTTAACAGATCGGATACAGGTCACATATGGACAACAAAATCAGATTTGGGCCACATTTGGCTGTTTTTTTTTTCAGGTAGTCTAAGTCGGCATCTTCGTTGTCGTATTTGTTAACAGTTTCTTCAAACATCTCTGAAACTACTGGTCGGATTCATTTACAATTTAAAATTTCATTTAAAATTGTAATCCACATAAACCCAGTGTGTCCATCCACTGTCACTGATCCAACTCCATGGGTTTTACTGGTGAATCAATGTTGTAGAAGATGATGGTGTTTCCATGGTAACTATGGAGCCTCTGAATGTCCAAATGGATCACTTACCTTGCGCATTTTTTATTAATTTTATTTAATATTTTAGACGTTTTTGTTTATTTTGTTCGTTTTTCTACATTTTCTTGCCTCTTTTATTATTTTTTCTTCAATTTTGTTCAGCTTTTGGTTGATTTTGTACATTTTACTTATTATTTTGTGGATTTTTTTTATTCCTTTTTGTTCATTTTATTCATTACTTTAGCTGTTTTTGTTCATTGTGTTGCTAATTTGATCATTTTTACTTTATTCTAGCACATTTTTGCTCATTTTTTCCCATATTATTTATTTTTTTGTATTTTTTTTTTTTTCAGTAATTTTTGTTTATTTTTATTTATTAATATACATAAACCCAGTGTGTCCATCCACTGTCATTGATCCAACTCCATGAGTTTTACTGGTGAATCAATGTTGTAGAAGATGATGGTGTTTCCATGGTAACTACAGAGCCTCTGAACGTCCAAATGGGTCATATCTGATGACCATGAGAAGATGAAGAACTGTATTTTACACCAATTATTTCCATGTATTGACAGGATTAGTGGGTCAACAGGTATTAAACAGTTTAGATCAGTAGATGGTTCTGGTTAAAGGTGGATTTTTTGGTCTTTGAGGGTTAAACCTGCTCTAAAATGGGAAAAAGATGCCGTCTGTTCGGCTCTTCTGCAGAAACAAGGCGTCACAACATGATAGATTCATGTTTTCATGTGTGTCAAGGTCCAAACAGGTTCATGTTTTTTACATCAGATCTCATTGGTTTGACTTTCACACAGACTAATATTCGCTGTTAGCGTCATCCATATGCACTAGGATCCACTTCTATAGATGTTTGAACTGTGGAAACAGGCGTTTTAATCATATCCTTCTCACATAACTTCCTGTAATCTTTTTCAAAGTCAGAACCAACTGTTTTAGTCCAAATTTGGTTCAGATCAAACTGAAAAGTCTGGATGTTTGGACCAAATGAGGACGGAATAGAAGAGGACCTGTTCCTTTTGTGGATAGAAATGTTCAGACAATAGTGATGGATTTACCAATGAATCATTCAAAAGAACTGATCCGTGTCAGTGAATGAGTTGAATAGATTCAGCAGCACTTTGCTAATACTTTGTTTATCACATAAACGAGTCAGAATCACTCATTCAGTCGGAGGTGGAAGTGCTGTGTGACACACCGTGCAGCAGGTCGTCTCCACGGCAACATCTATGATTGTATTTCTAGCCTAGTTGCTGTTGGTGGACGGACTGAGCCGAGATAGTGAACCACAGAATGAAAGAGCAGCTGAGTAGAGCCGAGTCAGTGAATCGAGTCTGAATCATTCACCAATCGCTGACTCTTAAATAGTTCACAAATTGCTCACGAATTGATCACTCGCTGAATCGTTGACGAATCGATGAATGGTTCACAAATCAATGAATTATTGATGAATTGATGAATTGTTAAATAGTTCACAAAACGATGACTCGCTGAGTCTTTGACAAATCAATGAATCCTTGAAAAAGCAATGAATTGTTCACAAATTGATGAATCATTGATGAATCAATGAATTGTTCACGAATCGAATCGTTTACAAATTGATGAATCATTGACGAATCGATGAATCATTCACGAATTGATGAATCATTGATGAATCAATAAATCCTTCACGAATCGATGAATCGTTCAAAAATCAGTTAATTGTTCATGAATTGCTGACTCGCTGAATCGATAAATTGTCCATGAGTTGATGAATCGTTGATGAATCGATGAATCATTCATGAATAGATGAATCACTGAATCACTGCGAATCGCTGAGTCTATTAAACCACTGAACAAGACTAGATACTCCTACAGATAGATAGATAGATAGATAGATAGATAGATAGATAGATAGATCATACTAACTACAATTATCTATTGACAGTGGTACTACGTTAATATACTCGTGGAAAATCAGTATTAAGTTTTGTAATTTTTCAATTACATTATTCATAGATGGACAGAAAAGAGAGGTATTAGGGTTGTTTTTTGTTTTTTTTTTAAATTGGAGAATCAAATGAATTGATTCACAACAGAAAGAATTGCGTTTGTAAAAACAGTCAGACATCCCATCTCTATAAGACGACGACAACAACAACACAGTTCATATTCTCAGTCGTCTCTACTCTGGCGAAAACATAATTCTGAATATTTTGTTATTTTTGTAATAAATTCCCTTAAATCCTTCCAAATCTTTTACGCTGAACCTTTAACTTTGTGAAAATCCCACCAAGTTTGTCCCAGACGGAGCTAAAACAGTTCATTAACGTTCATTCAACCACATTTTGATCATTGATTCATCGTCTAGCTCCATTTTTCAGTCTCATTGAGGTGAAGATGTGAGAATTTCTTGTTCTCCCGCCAATAAACCTCTTTGGATTACACTGGATTGGACACAAATGTAACCGTGGACGCATAAACCACTAACAGGCATCCATCTGTATTCATTGACATTTTATGGAATGGGAAATATTCAAGTTATTTTACAAGTTGTGTTGTTCCATTATTCATCATTAATGTGCATTTGTAGCAGAAACAGCTCCTCTGGCATTAAATTATTTCTGATTCTTAAGTTTATCGGGGTCGTCAGGGACTCGTGTCTGGCATTATTTGTGCATTGTTTTATTTTATTCTACAGAATGAACATCCCTGGAGGCATTTCTGGTTTCACATTCCGCTCAAAAAGATCTTAAAATTCAGTTTAGAACCGAGTTACAGTGGGTAAGAAGTAACATTTGTCCAAAGATCTAAATGAGATTCAGTGGAGGCTCGTCAATAGAGGGCGCTAGGACGGGGTTCCGCCTGTCACACACGAAGAAGATGATAGGAATCAGTTAGAATAATTAATTAATAACAAATTAATAATGTTAAAGAAAACATGAATATTTAAATAAAGGAGCTCTGGGTAAAATCTGCATTCAAGGAGAGTTTAAATGTTTTGGGTCGTTTAGTGAATCAGTCAGGTCACATGATTCCTGTTTGGGGCAAAAATCTGCATGTGAGGCTATTTATCAATCAGTCAGTCAAATTTTGTTTATACAGTGTTACATCAGAACAAAAGTTATCTCTTGACACTACATTTAGGTGTGGTCTAGACCAGACTAGACCAGAATAGACAGTGGTTCTAAATGGACCAGGAGACCAGGAGACCCCCCTCCAATACAAGAGATAGGAGAGACTTAAGGACTGCCCACAGGAGACTTAAGGACCGCCCACAGGAGACTTAAGGACCGCCCACAGGAGACTTAAGGACCACCCACAGGAGACTTAAGGACCACCCACAGGACGAAATGTCACATCCCCAAAAGAATCAAGACCTTTGTCAGAAATGGAATGTCTCAAGATCATCTAAAACAGGGGTTATGATTAGGATGGACGGATGGACGGATGGATGGATGGATCAAGAGACAGATGGAAGGATGGACAGATGGATGGATGGATGGATGGATCAAGAGACAGATGGAAGGATGGACAGATGGATGGATGGATGGACGGACGGATGGACGGATGGACGGACGGACGGATCGAGAGATGGATGGAAGGACGGACAGATGGATGGATGGATGACGGATGGATGGATTGAGAGACGGATTGATAAATGGAAGGACAGACGGATGGATAAATGGATGGATGACGGATGGACTGATTGATCGATGGACTGACTGTATGTATTTATCCAAACTGGGACATTCCAGATGGGTTGCCTCCTACTGTTGCTGCTTTTCGGTGGTTCCTCCTTCAAATCCCTGAACTGCTGTAAAACTCTCCTCGTCTCCGTTCCTATTGGACTCATGAACTGTCATAAAGTCAACGGATTGATTGATCTGGATTGACGTGGATGTGGATCCGACAGGGCTGAAGCATGTGCTTGTCCTGCGGAGCTGACAAGTTCGATAAGCGCTCCGTTTTCCTGCGGCTGTCGGCCCTCAAACCTTCATCTCTAATATGACATCAATTTTTAATTAAAGGCCCAGGCAGCTCCGATGTCTTAAGTGTTCGTCAACGCTTTCTTCTTTTCTCCGTGTCTCCAGATCTAATATGCTCACTGCAGGAGTCTCCTCTGTTACGTGATTAAAGTCGGAAAATGGTCGTGCCCTTAGAACTAATTATTCTTCTGGCTAGTGTAGATCCAAGAGGAGGTGAGGGAGGGAAAAAGGTAATTTCACAAGAAACAAGCCATTTAACTGTAAATGAATAATTTACTGCAGCTTCTCAGGGGTCAGCGGAGCTCAGATCTGCACTGGATGAACTAATTCACTGCAACCGAGTCCACACCACAGTCTGTGAGGACTAGGGATGGGAATCGATAAGAATTTAACAATTCCGATTCCATTATCGATTTTGCTTATTGATCCGATTCTCTTATCGATCCTCATTGGATGCGGGAATAAAAGAGTACAAACGGGTGTGTTTGCATGAACTGTCTTTTATATTTCCATCTGCACAGAAAATATAACATATACAGTATGAACAAATAATAAGAACAGATGACGCAGGGCCCAGTCTGGGGGGGGGGGTACAGTGAAAGTGAAACTAAAGACACTTTACTAATTCCTCTATTGCCGCATTTCCACTACATGGAACCTGTTCAACTCGGCTCAGCTCGTCTCCTCGTCTTTTTAGACCATTTCTGCCTCAACACCATGTCGGCTACGTTCTGACCAAAACAATGCAGTGTACACGTGATGTCATCGCGCATGCGCAACGAAGGCAGAATCGATAAACAGGCAGACAAACGATTCCAAAGAATTGACCTACTGGGATCCGGTTCTCAAAAAGAACCAGCCCTCGATTCCCTTCCCTAGTTAGTGGTGTAAGAAAATATCAGTTCTGCAATATATCGCGATATTTCATTTCGCAATACTGTATCGATATTAAAAAGTACTGTACTGATATTTTTAGGTATTTATTCAAATGCAGATGTTGTGGAGGTTCATTTTGTTTTTTCTTCTTTGTTTATACATTATTTATTATTATTTAACACTCTTTTATTAAATAATGTTCGTTCCTTTGTTGGGATCGCACAAAAATACTTTTCTGGTGTTAGTTCTGAACTAATAGAATATGAACATTTGAACAGGATCTGAAACTGTAACGTCTGTAAAACACAATTTAAGTTTGAACACAGGAACATTTTTGTGATATAACATTAGATCCTGTTGGAATCAAATAAAAATATGTTTAGTATTTCTGCAGATTTCTAATTCAATTCTTCAAGGAAATAATCTTTAAAAAAAAAGAAAAAAACAGAAAATTGTGATTTGTATCGTATCACCAGTTCTTGCCAATACTGGCCAACATGATCCAAATCCCAATGCTAGGATCATGATACCACAGGGCCACGGACCCCTAAGGGTTAAATAATAATAAATAAACTATAAACAAGAAAAAAGAAAACAAAAAAAGAACCTCCACAATATCTGCATTTGAATAAACACCTAAAAATATCGATACAGCACTTTTTAATATTGATACAGTATTACGAAATGAAATATCGCGATATATTACAGAACCGATATTTTCTTCCACCTCTAGTCTCTGTATCTTAAACTCTCCTCCTAATCTGTCCTTTCTTTCTTTTCCTTGGTTTTTCCTGAATCCTCCTCTTCCTCCTCCTCTTCTTCATATTCCTCCTCTTCCTCCTCCTGCTCCTCCTCCTCCTCCTCCTCTTCCTCCTCCACCTCCTCCTCCTCCTCCTCCTCCTCCACCTCCTCCTCCTCCTCTTCCTCCTCATTTCGGACAGGTTCAGTTGTTGTGGTCCCCGTGGACTCCAGCTCATTCTGTATGCGCAGACAGAAGCCCGGCTCTGAATTGGCTATCAAATTTTTACATTATAAGATATCGACAAGTTGGCGGTGCGAAGAGGGAGGAGAGGGGCGGCGTGGAAGGGGAGGGTGGGGGTGGGGGTGGTTTCTTCCCTGATTTTCTCAAGGGAACGAAGCCGAGCAATGGGCTGATGGGACGGAGCTGATTAAAGCTCATACATACACCTGTCTGGGAAAAGCAGACACAAGCACCGGTTCACGTAGAAACAACCTCCGCTTCAGTTTCAGTCTTTTGGTTGAAGCTTCAGTGAAACACAAAATTAGTTCCTTGGTCCCTGTACGTCAGCATCTGTTCTATGTTGAGTCAATCCACAGTTGAATATATGAGGTTGTCAGGTTCTGTTCTATGTTCCAGTCCTGTGGTCTGGATGCAGATCAATCTAACTATAGAAGTGGGCGGGACTTACACTGGAGGAGAACTGAACTCATCCAATCACAGTCCATATGTGACTTCTATCAGTGATCAATAGGAACTAGACTGATATCTAGAACTATTTACATGTTCTAAACCATCGACATATAGATCAGTAGAAGGAAATGAACAGTTACAATATTTACAAAAATGAACAAATTAATCAACAAAATAATCAACAAAATGAACAAAAATGAACAAAATAATCAACAAAATGAATAGAATAAGTCCATATCTGACTTCTAAGAGTGATCAATAGGAACTAGACTGATAGCTGGAACCATTTACACGTTTTAAACCATCAACATATGGACCAGTAGAAGAAAAGGAACACCTAGAATATTTACGAAAATGAACAAAATAATCCACAAAATGAACAAAAATTAACAAAATAATCAACAAAATGAACAAAACTTAACAAAAATAATCTACAAAATGAACAAAATAATCAAACTAATCAACAAATTGAATAAATTAATCAAAAAAATTACCAAAATGAACAAAATAATCAACAAAATGAATAAAATAAGTCCATATCTTACTTCTAACAGCGATCAATAGGAACTAGACTGATATCTGGAACCATTTACATGTTCTAAACCATCAACATATGGACCAGTAGAAGGAAAGGAACAGTTAGAATATTTAAAAAATTAATAAAAAATTGAACAATCTAAAGTTCTCAAAATTGTGAGCTAGCTTTGTAGAATTGTCCCAAAGAGGCTACATAAAAAATTTAAGATGAATCCAAGCTGTAGTTTTGTCTGAGAGGATGTTTGAAGAAATTGCTAACGAAGATGATGATGAAGACAAAGACAAAGACATCAAAGACGACGACTGTGACTGCGAAGATGAACAAGGACGAAGACGACAAAGATGACGACTACAAAGACAACGATGACTATGAAGATGAACATGATGACAACATGGATGAAGACTGCAAGAATGACGAAGACGATGATGACGAGGCGGACGAAGACATCAAAGACGACGACTATGACCGTGAAGATGACGATAATGACAACGAGGATGAAGATAACAAAGATGGCAACTACGAAGACAGCGGTAACTATGAAGATGGAGACGATGACAACGACAAGGATGAAGACAACAAAGATGACGACAACAAAAATGTCGACAACAAAGATGATGATGACGACCATGTGGACGAAGACATCAAAGACGACGACTATGACAGCGAAGATGATGACAATGAAGACCACGAAGATGAAGACGATAACAAGGACAAAGACAGCAAAGACTATGATGATGACAAAGACCTCATTAAAGACTATAAACCAACAAAATATGGACCATTAAGAGTAAAGGCATGTTTTTAATAAATAAAAAAAATTTGTCAAGAATTCAAAAAATCTAAATTTTTTGAAACTGTGAACAAACTTTGTAGACATTCTCCCAAGAAAGATACATAAAAAATTTGAAATGGATCCAACCAGTAGTTTCATCAGAGAAGATGTTTGAAGAAATTGCTAACGAATATGATAACGGAAAAAACTGAAGTGTGTAATATCGGTTTTTCCATTAAATGACAAATGTGCTGATTTATTTATTTAGTATCGCAAGATATCATGAGAAGTCATTCCATAAACCTGTTGTTTGAAAGTAAATGTCTGTTGTTTTGAATCTAGAATGCTCGTTATCCTTCTATCCCGCACGAAATTCAAAAATCATTGGATTTCCTGGTGTGTCCACACATAAAGTGACATTGTAACATCCATCAACATCGTTCCATTTTGGGTTTTTTTGTTCACGAGACTCTAGTTGTGCAAAAAGGTCTTTCCATCGCCGTTTTGCGCAATATATCAATTTTGCTACATCCGCAAAACCACCTCTTGCAAGCACAAAAACTTTTCTTCGAAAAACAAGAGTTCGGTGAAATTACCGTTTTTCCATTAGATAAATTTTTATGCGCAAGTTATATTCATGCAATTTGAGGGTCAGTTGTGGAAAAGGAAAAGCGGGTACTGATGACAGGTCTGACTGCACCCCAGGTGTTGTCGGGACCAAGGTTATTATTGTTAACAAAAAGTTACGAAATGACGAAAACTGGAATTGAAAAAACATTTTTGTTAACTGAAATAAATAAAAACTATAATTAAAAGAAAAAAATGGTAACTAACTGAAACTGTATTGTGTACTTATAACACTAACTAAAACTGATAAAAATTATGGATAAAATTCCCTTTATTTTCATCTTTGTAAATGTTGGGTTGATTTGAAAAGGATTTATTTTATTTGAGCAATTTTAGCTGGCGGCACCGTACAGTACTGGACGGTCCGTCACTTGTGGTTTCCAGTCGTCTTCTGGTCCCCACTCTACCTGGAAACATGGAGACTAAAGTTGGGAGAAAACAGCAGAGTCCTGCCTGGGATTTATTTGAATATGACGACAGAGAAGAAGAGAAAAGATATTAAAAAAATCTCAAACCAAGCATTTAGAAGAAAACGAAAACTAATGAAAACTAGCAAACCTGCTGTAAAAACAAATTAAAACTAGAAAAGCACTCGGAGAGCACAGACCTCTGCCAAGGCAGATCAGTGCCCCCCTCTGATCACCACCAAAATTTAATCATTCGTTCCTTGTGCCAGTATCAACATTTCCTGAAATTTTCATCCAAATCCGTCCATAGCTTTTTGAGTTATCTTGCACACAGACAGACACACAGACACACAGACAAACCAACGCCGGCAAAAACAGAACCTCCTTGGCGGAGGTAACTAACTGAATTAGAGAAAAAAAAGTCAAAACTAATTAAAACTAAACTATAATGAAAAATCCAAAACTATTCGAACCTTGGTGGGACTGGGTTCGGTGCACAGATGTGCCCACATTTGTATGGTGAACATGAACAGGCCTGATTGCTCTGAAGCTCTGTTTAGTATGCCCTGCATGTCTGGAAGACTCCAAACCTTCCAAACACTATTTATTTGCATATGCCCAACAGCCTGGACAACGCTGAAGGACCAAACGGCTCAGCAATCTGCGAGCTGAATTTGGACTTTTTTCTGTTTAGTCGCACAGATGAAACTGAATGAGCAGGAAAAGAGAAATCTGATCACAAGTGCTTAGTCCCAAAACCTCAGATATGTGATACTGGTTTACAGACAACAGGTGTGAAACGCAGCACGCCTCAGCTGGATCTGCCACCGTCACACTCCAAACAACATGTGCGAGGTGTGCGAGTCTTTAAACTTCCTTATTGGGTTTAATTGGGATAATCACGGTTAAATGTGTCGGCATGTTATTCGCATTTTTAATTCGCATTTAATTTAAGTTTGAACACAGGAACATTTTGTGATATAGCATGAAACGTGTGAATCATAAATGTGTTTAGTATTTGTGCAGATTTCTGGTGTAATTCAATTTTTCTAGGTTATAATCTTTTAAAAAATAAACAAAACCAATAAAAAATTGCCTTTTTAATAGTATCATGATATGTCGTATTGTGGTCCTAGAATTGTGATTTGTATCGTATCGCTAAATTCTTTCCAGTACACATTCCTAGTTATTAGGGATGCACCGATACCACTTTTTTCCAGACGGAGTACGAGTACTTACATTTGAGTACTTGCCGATACCGAGTACCGATACGAGTACTTAATTCCATTCCAGTTGTTAGTTCCTTTTGTAAATGTGCTTTATTGTCATTGTCATTAGTCTGACTGGAACAAAGTGCTGCTACTGACATTTAATGTGTTGGAATGAGCCTTTGTCAATTAATCCACCAGGGGGCGCCGCTCTGAATTAACCATACTGGACAAATACCACGAAGAAGAGGAAAGTTTTTTGAGAAGAAGAAGAAGAAAGTCAGTAATAATAAACCTGTAGATGACAGAGGGAACACTAATGTGATACTAATGTTGCAGCGTTTTCTCTGGTAAGGTTTAAAAGTTTAGCTTCAGCAGGAAGAGAAAAGAGAAATGAGCCGGAGGTTTGGTTTTCACTTCCACTGGCGGCGGTCCGCACCGCTCTGTACTCCCGCTGGTATTCTCATTCTGTTTACTCATCCGCCAGCACCTGGAAAACAGATGGAATGTACGCAGAGGACGGACAGAACGCTGCGTCTGTATCTGTCTGTGTCTGAACGGTACTGTCAGTCAGCGTTACTTTTATCACCGTCATTTATTTGGTTCAGTCTCCACACTCTTCACACTCACACACATTATTCCTCCTCCTCGTACCTGCTGCACTGAACTGGGAATGTCACACGGCCGTAAATGGTATCGGTGCATTTGTATCGGATGTCTTTTACGAGTACGAGTACAAGTACGAGTACGAGTACACACACTGAGTATCGGAGCTGATGCCGATACTCGTATTGGTATCAGTGCTGATATTTGTATTATTATTATTTATGTTCTGCTTGTTCACATATATGTTAAATTTCATTGCATGTTCAGAATAAATCTCTAAATCAAAAAAGTCCAGATGAACATTAGTCAGAAAATGTTCAGATTTAACCATCGCTTCAACAACATGACTCTAAAGTGGAAAAGCCTTGAATAAGAACCCAGTATTTCCTGTCAAAATAAAGGTTATAAATTATTGCGAGTCATCGTTGGCCTATATTCTCGGGCGATTCGTTCTCAGTTCAGTTCAGAAACCACTACGCTCTGCAAAATCTGTTCCTATTATCCTTTTTACTGGAGTTGAAATGCTGTGTTTCAAGCTCAGCCCAACTGTGCGATGATCCCTGTGGCTGTGCTGGCTCTAATTGGAAACCCCTGGAAAAGACCACCGGGTCCATGTGGTGCTGGACACCAGCTCCAGTCTTGACCCTGAAAACCACTGTAGCGTCACTGGGCGGCACACTGGTCGACCAGCGCTGCATGTCCAGTCAGGCAGAACCCACTGTTTACAGAACGGGAAGGAACCCAGAATATAAATATGGACTGTTTCTGATGGATTCACTGGTTGGTTTTAACCCTTGAAGACGCTCGTGTCAGCGGTGCTACAGTTTTACACACTGTACAAAAAAGGAATGTAGAAAAAATAAGAAAATTAAAGTCATTATTGGGTTAAAATGTCTTATTTCAAGTAGGGATGTAACGATGAGTGTTGGGCAAATTACTTTAAAAAAGTAATTATTTATAGTGACTGGTTACTTTCCCAAAAAAGTCATTGAATTAGTAACAGAATTACTCCTTCATAAATGTAAGTAGTTACCAAGTAAGTAATTATTGCGTTACTTTTTGGAAAAACCTTCAAATATGTAAAAGGAAAGTGATTTTTGAGCGTGTTTCACGGGTCAGTTTCATAGAGTAGAACAGCAGACAGGTACTGCAGACCAGGACTGTGGGGGGGCTGGATCCAAGTCAGTTTGGGTTTTTTTTGTTTGTTTGTTGCTATAATAAACTTTTTTAAGCTTTTGTCACATATAATACTGATAATTAATGGACTGATATTGAAAGGTTTTTTTTAAACATTTAGCTGTGTTTTTACAGTGAATTCTTGTAAATAATTGTATTTAATAGTAATAGTGCTTTTTTGGAGGGTTCTACTAGTGTGTTTTGACATGTTTTTGTTGAGTTTAGACATGTTTTTATCCATATTTTCCAGTTGGTATAGTTCATTATTAGTTGTATTTTATCAGTAAATATTATATAAACATATATAAATAACAGAAAGTAAACACAGGCTGAAAGTGACCAGAAATTTGGAAATTCATTCTGAAAGTTTAGTTGTTTTTCATAATAAATATGATAAAAATGCAAGTCTTTTGTTTTTTTTTTAACTATAACACACTGTCTTAAGCAGTTATTACATATAATAATGATAATTAATGGACAGATATTGAGTTGTTTTTTTGTTTTTTTTACATTTAGCTGTGTTTTTGCAGTGAATTCTTGTAAATAATTGTATGTAATAATAACAGTCCTGTTTTGGAGGGTTCTACTAGTGTGTTTTGACATGTTTTTGTCTAATTTTACTGGGGGCAGGGGTTGCCTTTTTTTCATAGTTTTTATCTGTATTTTATAGTTTGTATAGTTCAATGAGAGCTGTATTTCATCTGTAAATATTATAGAAACCAGTGGCGGCTGCTCGTCTTTCAGACAGGGGAAGCTCATTGTCGGCTTACATAAAATAAATAAATAAATAAACAATTGTCAAGTTATTTAAACATACATTCGGCCCTCCGTTCCTTTTTAAGAAAATGCTCAGTGACCTTATCGTACCAGTAGGCGTCTTTTCCAGGACTGGACCAGTGTCCTCTGAATGTCCAGCAGAGCTGGGCTGCTCAGACGGCCTTGGCCCATTGTGTTGTGGGTGTCAGACTTCAGCCTTTATAAACAGATGCTCCTTTCACTGAGACCTAGCCGACAGTTTGATTGATTTAACTATCTACAAAACGATATTAAACTCGAAAAAGAAATGATTAAATTATGGAACTGACACAAGAAAACGCTGAAATTATGTTAAATTGAAACAAGGAAGTTCAATGAGTGTGTTTTATTCACAGTGCAAGAAATGAACGAGTAATTTCGTAGTGGTTTCTCTCTCTCTTTCACAGCAGAATGTGTGACGGTATTAAACTGAACTGTGTCAGTGAAGGAGCAGATCTGAAAACAGCTGTCAATCAAACAGGATTCAGCCTTTTGACTGATCCTCCAATCAGCACGTGGGATTCTGGCGTCCAGCCCGGCCGAGCTCCGCCCACAGCTCCATTCACCCCCAGAGACGCCCGGCGTCCGGGGGCGGGACAACATCGTGGCATTTATCCAATTACCGTCCAGTTTAGAGGCAATGAAAAAAACAGTTCCACTCAGTCCCATTGAAGCCCAGAGACGGACACAGTCTGCAGACACATGCACTGAGCAGAGATGGAGGAGAAAACAGAGACACGGGAACGGAGGAGAAGTGAACAACAGCCAGTCTGTTGGTTTGTGATAAAACTGATTCTGAACAAACTCATCTGTGAGATGAACGTGTTCGAACACATTTGTATTCAATAAAATGTCAACACAACCGAACAGATTTAACCATTTAATTTTCATAATTTTAGGGGAAGCCGAGCTTCCACTGCAGTCTGAGAGAAATGGCCACTGATAGAAACATGTAAATGACAGAAAGTAAACACAGGCTAAAAAGGACTAGAAATCTAGAAATTCATCTTGAACATTTACAGTTGTTTTTCATACTAAATATGATAAAAATAAAAGTCTTTTTTCTTCTTTTTTTACTATAACACACTGTTTTCAGCATTTATTCCATGTAATAATGATATTGTCAGATATTGAAAGTTTCTGAAAAAAAGTGCCAGAGAATTGACCAAAAAAGCTCATTTTCTGACCCTTTTATTGCAGAAACCCATGAGCACATGACGGCGGCGGCCTGTAATGGTGGTGTTTAAAAGGGTTAAGCGGGGAGCCGGTGGTATCAGGAAAGCTTTGGTTTCTTTTAACGGCAAACGGCAGTGACAGCCTAGTGCTCCCTCTTCAAATAAACCACGTCCCTCGGCCCCACGTCGCCGTCTCTAATATTGTTTGGCTCTGACGGATCCAGAAACAATGAAAATGCCATTCTGTATTGACACAACAGTTTGCATTTTCCCTCCACAGTAATCCAACTTTCGCTCTCGCCTGTTGGAGCAGAATCTCTTTGAAATTAAAACGTTTCTTATGGATTTTCCTTCTTTCGTTGTGAAAGTCAAACGCGTCTTTATCTGGATTCCCCCCTGGGAGTTCCACCCACTCGTTCCACTCAAGGCTACGAATCACTCTTCTTTAAGCTGTGCGCTGTAATCCACCCGTCAGTATCCGACCCGACGCACAAACACACTCGTATTCTTGGCGGGTCTGCTCCGTTTCCCACAATGCATTGCCACAGTGAATGGTGTTGGTTTGGAGTGGACGGCGTTCTGAGTGTCAGGACAGTTGTGAAGGGCTGTCAGTGTGTCAGGCAGGACGCTTTCCTTCTGTCTGTCTGTGGCTTTGGGGGGGGGGGGGTCTGTGTTTGATTTGTCAGTGGGTGGTCAGGGGGGAAGAGGCGCACCTCTGGGGTCATTCCTGCTGTGCTGCTGAATAACTCAAGCTGTTTTACACCACAGACGGGAAGCACCGGAGCCGAGCCACGGGCCTACACTGTAAAAAATATCTGTCATTTAACAGAGGACCAAAAGAACCACACCAGGGTTTGTCCAGCTGTGTGTGTGTGTGTGTGTGTGTGCGTGTGTGTGTGTGTGTGTGTGTGTGTGTGGTGGTGGTGGTGGGGGGGGGGCATGTTTAACTACCACTGTAACAATTACCAGTATAACAATAAACCACAGTAAAAATGCAGACGGTTACACTGTAAAAAAATCTGTAATTTGTATCAGCATGTTGAACTGGATTTTTATTAGGAAAAGTGTGTGGTGTTTTAATATATACACTGTAAAAAACATCTGTCATTTAACAGAATTTTCACTGTTTATTTTACAGATTTTTCCTGTATTTTTAAGAAACAGGAAAATATCAATGAAATGACAAAAATACTGTGATTTTACACGTCAAATGTTAAATAACACGAAAAAAACTGTAACTGTGAATAACCATAAAATTTCAATTTTTAATTTTTTTTTTCTTTTTTCACAGAAAAACACAGTTAAAATACATTTGCAAATGTGTCATAATTTCACAAATATTTCTTTTCTATTTATGAGATTAAACTGTTAATTTAAGTTTAATACTGTTAAAAAAAAAAATAAAATCAGATAAAATTACTGACAATTAACCGTAAAAGAAGTATTTGTTCTGTCAGTTGAACCAGACTTGTTTGTTAATTGACAAATATCTTGTGTAATTACAGGAGGTTTCACAACAGAAATGTTGAATAAATGTATTTTTGTGAATGTATAACATGTATAAGCACTGATAAACTGTCCAAATACAGTTTTTATCAGTGGATTGGACAACTGAGTCTCATTGAAAAGTATTTATATATATATTTATAGGGAATTTGATTGTTTTAATACATGTAAATATTCTTTATTAAACATTAATAAGTAAAAAAAAAAAAAAAAGCCAAATCTTACATAAAGTTAGAGCAAAAAACTGTATTTTAATAATGGAAAATTTCCGTATTTTGATTAGATGGTTATTTTCCGTTATTTAACAGTATTTTTTCGACACCCCTGCTGCCGGAATATTACTGGGTTTTTTTTGTTTTGTTTTTTTTTACTTTTTTTTTTTTTTTTTACAGTGTGGACTGGACCAGGACTTTACAGAAGAAAAAACATCAGCAGCTGACTTTAAGTCTACATGGATTGGACATACACACCACTGGAACCCTTTAACTAGGGATGCACCGATACCACTTTTTTCCAGACCGAGTACAAGTACAAGTACTTACATTTGAGTACTTGCCGATACCAGTACTTAATAATCCCATTCCAGTTGTTAGTTCCTTTTGTAAATGTGCTTTATTGTCGTTGTCATTAGTCTGACTGGAACAAAGTGCTGCTACTGACATTTAATGTGTTGGAATGAGCCTTTGTCAATTAATCCACCAGGGGGCGCCGCTCTGAATTAACCATACTGGACAAATACCACGAAGAAGAGGAAAGTTTTATGAGAAGAAGAAGAAAGTCAGTAATAACAAACATGGAGACGACAGCGGTAACACTACACTGTAAAAAAAAAAAAAAACATGTAAAAAACAGTAATATTCCGGCAGCAGGGGTGCCAAAAAATACTGTAAAATAACAGTCTCATGAAAATACGGTAATTTTCCATGATTAAAATACAGTTTTTTGCCCTAAATTTACATGGGATTTTGCTTTTTTTATTTTTATTTTTATTTTTAAACTTTTTAATGTTTGATAAAGAATATATATATATATTTTTTTTGTTTGTTTTGTTTTTGTTTTGTTTTGTTTTTTGTTTTGTTTTTGTTTTTTTTTTTTGTTTTTTTTGTTGTTTTTTTGTTTTGTTTTTTTCAATGAGACTCAGTTGTCTAATCCACTGATTAAAACTGTATTTGGACAGTTTATCAGTGCTTATACATGTTATACATTCACAAAAATACATTTTTTCAATATTTTTGTTGTGAAACCTCCTGTAATTACACAAGATATTTGTCAATTAACAAACAAGTCTGGTTCAACTGATGGCACAAATACTTCTTTTACGGTTAATTGTCAGTAATTTTATCTGTTTTTTTTTTTTTTTTTTTTTTACAGTATTAAACTTTAAATTAACAGTTTAATCTCATAAATAGAAAAGAAATATTTGTGAAATTATGATACATTTGCAAATGTATTTTAACTGTATTTTTCTGTGAAAAAAGAAAAAAATTCTTTTAAAAAATAGAAATTTTATGGTTATTCACAGTTACACTTTTTTCGTGTTATTTTACATTTAACATGTAAAATCACAGTCTGTTTTTGTCATTTCATTGATATTTTCCTGTATCTTAAAAATACAGGAAAAATCTGTAAAATAAACACTGAAAATTCTGTTAAATGACAGATTTTTTTTTACAGTGTATTTATTAAAACACCACACACTTTTCCTAATAAAAATCCAGTTCAACATACTGATAGAATAGACTTTGTTCTTTCCATAGACATCTGAGCATGCTCAGTTCACCCCCCACCACCTGTGAAATGGGAGTTAAAACACAGCAGTGAGTGAGACCGACGCACTGTAAAAAATAGACGATTTATTGGACGAATACCACGAAGAAGAGGAAAGTCAATACTAACAAACATGGTGATGGCAGAGGAGGTTTTACTAATGTTCATAGTGATAAAGGTAGTCGTCAGTGTTTCTGCAAAGGATGCTCTTCAAATCTCAACACTGCCCCCCCCCCCCCCCCCCCCCCCCCCCCCCCCCCCCCCCCCACCCCCATGGTTCCCGGTGGTACTGCAACATATTATCTGGGTTCATATCAGAGGACAGACAGAAATACAGACAAATGAATCGGTCTCCTATTTTTTTTTGGGGGGGGGGGGTTGCTCATGATGACGTCAGGGGGCGTCTGTTCTAAAACCACAGCTCTAACTGGTGCAGTGAGGAGCTTCTCATTTCTTTTCCATCCATGTCAGAACATCCCCTGTGGTCGTGGAAAAGTGTAACTGCATCAAACAAAGAAAACAACAAAGCAGACTGAAGAAAATACTGTGATAGAGTTCAAAACTGTCCAATACATTATTAAAACTAAAGGATAGATGGGAACCCTCATCTTCAAGAAAAAAAACGTACTTGGGGAAAAAACATCAAATCCATCTGTAGTATTGAGCTGAATTCTGGTCTGTTTTAGTGTTTCTTTGTAGTTTTGTGTATTGTTAATATTTCTTTGTATAATTTTGGTGTGATATTTAATACAGTTTTTTTATACAGTGATATTTTTATACAGTGTTTTTGCACATTAAGTGTTTGCTGCTAAAAACAAACAGAACTGATTTCCACTGTTCCTGTAACAGTGAAAGCAACTGGTTCCAGATACAACAAGCCCCGCCCCTCATATGGAATGGAGCTTATTTTAGAATCGATTCAGCTGATGTCATCATATCTATGCATGTGCTGACGTCGGCAAATCAGCTGCCTCTATACATGCACCAAGTCTGAAGTAAACTGAAACAAAATTGATGTTTTACAGAAATTTGAAATGTCGCCCATTATAGATACAGTCGGCAGCGACGTCACGGCCGGGGGTCAGGGAAACCCGAGGGGGAAAACAATCCTTCCCCTCGTCCGCTATAATGTAAAAATGCGGCGTTTCAGTTTCATCCACCCCTTGTTTTCTTCAGTTTCTTGTTCATTTAATGACTTTTTTTTTTTTTTTTTTTATGCCTGGTCCAACTGAAGGTCCATGTGTTTGGACAAATATAATGATACCAACAGAAACAGCTCATAGTAGTTGAATTTCACAGCTGATATCTATCCATTGAACATGTTTTCTTGATAATAATAATAACTTGATAAGTCACTCCATTATTATGTTAACAGCAAAAAGTTACTGATCTAAACTGTTTAATACCTGTTGATCCATTAATCCTGTTAATAACTGTAAGTAATTGCTGTAAAATACAGATTTGTTTTTGTAATAGAACAAAAAAAAAAAAAACATGTTTAAACTGATAAAATGGACTATTTTAAGGGAGAAAGACAATAAAATGTACAAAATACTCATAAAATGAGGGGAAAAAAGACCAAAACTTCTTCACCCACCCCTTGTTTTCTTCAGTTTCTTGTTCATTTTAATGCCTGCTCCAGCTAAAGGTCCATGTGTTTGGACAAATATAATGATACCAACAGAAACAGCTCATAGTAGTTGAATTTCACAGCTGATCTCTATCCATTGAACATGTTTTCTGGATAAACAACCAAAATCACTTCAGTTCTTCCGTCAATATCTTTGTCATTATACTGACAAAACCAGTGCTTTTAGACGTTCCATGTTTTCTTTTCTGTCTGTTTCAGTCACATGACACACAGGCGTTAGTAAGGCTAATGACGTTCATTTTGTCTTCTGTTAATTTAAATATACTTTTTTTTTTCTTTCATTCAGACAAGGCTCGACAGGCTCTGATTGGTCCATCGAGTCGATCAGCTGATAAATGACACGTCAGCAGCAGTTCGTTGGAGGAAGAACGGAGTCGAAACAGTCAAACAGGTAACATCCAAAAACTAGAAAAGTACTCGGAGAGCGCAGACCTCCACCAAGGCAGATCAGACCCCCACCCACCACCACCACCACCACCACCACCACCCCTGATCACCACCAAAATAGAATAATAATTTGTTACTTGTGCCAGAATCGACATTTCCTGAAAATTTCATCAAAATCCATCCATAACTTTTTGAGTTATTTTGCTAACAGTTAAACAAACAAACAAACAAACAAACAAACAAACAAACAAACCCCAATGAAAACATAACGATACCTTGTCTGAACAAAAGAAAAAAGAAAAGTAATTACAGGAGTTAGTGCTTGATTGCATAACCATTGTTTTTAGTGACTTTTGATGGTTTAAGAGTTTTTCTGCGACTGTAAGTAAATGGGAGAAAAAAAAAAAAAAGATTTAAAAAATTCATAAAAAATTTGAACTTTGACCTACTTTTCCCAAAATGTGACCATATCTGTTCCAGGTCATTGGTATAAACCAAATTTGGGATTAATCCACAGACTGCATTAGCATTACAGGTAAGGGTGAGGATGACCCCCACCTGATCCAGGGTGGGGGGGTGAGAAAAACGTAGAAAACTTCTATGTAAAGATCTGCTTTTATGTCAAATATTTGAATATAGTTTTAATTTATTACAATTTTAATTGCCTAATATTTGGAACCAGTATTCACTTTTAAAGTCTTTGAAAAGGTTTGTTAAGCATCTGTGTGTTATTTATGCAATAAATTATATATGTTTTTCAAATCAGATTTTATATTTTTTGTGTGTTTTTTGGCCTTTTGTGTTTTTATAGTCGGTTAAAGTGAAAAATAATAGACAGATGAGATAGATGAAATAGTGCTGAAAAACAAACAAACAAACATGGGTATAGGAAACATTTCTATATATAGTATATAAAGGCAAAATCAGAAGTGCTCAAAAATGGACAAAACAGGCTCAGACCCCTAAAGGTTAAAGGTTAAAGGTTAATTCAAAGCCGATGCTACACTGACACATTACCGCCCTCTAGTGGCCAACGCTCAGGCCTATGGCTCTGCTCTCCAAACACCAGTAAACATCTGTTATTGTCCAATCAGCCGATGTGACATCATCATCCACTGACCCCATGTGACTTATCGATGGTGAGAAACCACCGTCATTGTGTTTTTTCCATTAAAGCTCTACCTACTGATGTGGCATTTCTCACAGCACTTAGTAAAAGTTTGAACATGAACAACCCGCCTCCCTCCAAAGCCCCGCCCCCTTCCCTCTGCCTGAGCTCTGAGGCTCCTCCTCCTCTCTCCTCCTCTCACCTGATGCGCGATGGAAACGGAGGAGGAAGCAGATGCGGAGGTCCGGTCCGTTTTGGCGTGTCCGCGGACCCCTCCCTCAGTAATCAGATGCATCATCCACCTGCCGCGGGCCCGCGGCTCCTGTTCCATCAGTAGACCTGTTCCATCAGTAGACCTGTTCCATCAGTAGACCTGGTCTGTGCAGTACTGGGTCAGGGTCTTCACTGCAGTGCCCAGGGGATGGGCACGCACACTGTGAACGCGCAGCCTCCGCGAATTTTCCGTGGACATTTGAAGTTTCCTAGTCCATACAATTATCATCCTACATCATCTTACATGTGTGACAACATGTGCATGTACCTGTATGAGTCCCACCGTCATAAAAGCTGAGCTTTATGCAGACCTGTTCAGTCCAGTACAGCTGACTTCCGGACTTTTATCTCCATCCTTCATTCATCAGACTCCCGTTTGTGCCCCTCAGTTGTCGTTTCTGTTCATAAATCCGTTTTTTTCCCTTCCACATGTGCATGTCAGTTCTATCCAAACACATCCTAGACAGTAGACTGTGGTCAGTGACAGGAGAAGCAGCACCAGTGAAGCGTCAGATTCAGAGGGATGTCGGATGTGAGACGGCGGTAGTGGATCAGATGCTGGACGGCCGTAATGGATGATTGACAGGAGGCTCAGTCAGGTTCGGCCAATTATTTTATTCGGACCGACTAAAATGATTGGTCAGACTTTTATCAGAAATATATGAGAATTAAACATTTTTGAGTTTCAATACCTGGTGGATTTCTTTTCCATTTTAGTTTGACACACACTTATTAGGAGCATTTTAAGATGACAAAAGAAAAGTGTAAAAATGCCACAACATACGGTATAGCTTTAATTTGTCACTTCTGATCAGCTGATTTAATACCACGGCACGGAAACCGGAATAATAAACGAACACTGCGAGAAAACGTTCAAGTACGATGAAAAAGAGTGTGTTGGTGTCCCTTCAACAACATGACTTTTAAGGAGCAAAAACACCAGACGTACAAAGGCAAACTAAGTGCGACTGTACTGTGATAATATATTCACAGGGTAATAACATTTGGTAATTAGGGAATCTCTGAAGACTTTCTTAAACGACCCCGGGGAGAGTTTGGGAAAAGATTAAACCAGTTGAATCCCAGACTCTAAATGAGGCATCGAAAGGTTTAGAAAGCAGAATAAAGATGAGCACCGCAGACACTCTGGAGGAGGAACCACGACAATATGAACGGAAATATATATGAACGGAAATATATATGAACGGAAATATATATATGAACGAAAATAAATATGAACGAAAATAAATATGAACGAAAATATGTATGAACGAAAATATGTATGAACGAAACAATATGAATGTAATGAGTATAAACTAAAATATATAAATGAAACCATATGAACTAAAATATATGAACCAAATGCATATGAACTAAACAGTTTCTATAATGTATAGATTGGGGAATGGTCGGAAGTTGTTGTACAGACGATTGTCACTAAACAGTTAAAAGATAAAAATCCCAGCAGGAGTCCATCATGAGCAAGAAAAATAAACAAGTCTGTATGTTTTTACTGCTTAAGATGAGATAATGTAATATAAGATGAGATAAGGTTAAATAAGATAAGATAAGATAAGATAAGATAAGATAAGATAAGATAAGATATGGTTAAATGAGATAAGGTAAGATAATGTAAGGTAAAATAAGATAATGTAAGATAATGTAAGATAAGGTTAAATACAATAAGGTAAGACAAGATAAGGTTAAATAAGATAAGGTAAGATAAGATAAGGTTAAATAAGATAAGATAAGATATGGTTAAATAACATAATGTAAGATAATGTAAGATACCGTTAAATAACATAAGGTAAGATAATGTAAGGTAAAATAAGATAATGTAAGATAATGTAAGATAAGGTTAAATACAATAAGGTAAGACAAGATAAGGTTAAATAAGATAAGGTAAGATAATGTAAGATAAGATAAGGTTAAATAAGCTAAGCTAAGCTAAGCTAAGCTAAGCCAAGCTAAGATAAGATAAGATAAGATAAGATAAGATAAGATAAGATAAGATAAGATAAGATAAGATAAGATAAGATAAGATAAGATAAGATAAGATAAGATAAGATAAGGTCAGACAATATAAGATCAGGTAAAATAAAATGTATCCCTCTTCAGGGTAAATTAAAAAGTCAACAGCAGTAAAAGTTAAACAAACATAAAATAAACACAAAACCCACATTTGTAAAACACTGATTATACACACACAAAAACCTAAACCTTCTCGTTTTAAACATATTTCTATAAATGTAGATTTCAGATGTAATCACATGAATATTTGTCCTCAGTTGAACATACGCACATATTTTAATGAAGTGCATCAATAATTATTTCTGCCACTTGTTTGTGACGCAGTTGAAATGAACTGCGTTTCCATGGTGATTGAATTAAACATTCGGAACTCTAACCAGATCCAATATAAGGATGTTTTTAACAACACGAGGGACGCTGGCGCACTGCTTTAAACTGGACAGAGCGCTAACAGGGGACTGGTGGACTATTAGGACAGAGCGCTAACAGGGGACTGGTGGACTATTAGGACAGAGCGCTAACAGGGGACTGGTGGACTATTAGGACAGAGCGCTAACAGGGGACTGGTGGACTATTAGGACAGAGCGCTAACAGGGGACTGGTGGACTATTAGGACGGAGCGGTAACAGGGGACTGGTGGACTATTAGGACGGAGCGGTAACAGGGGACTGGTGGACTATTAGGACGGAGCTGAGGACGCCAACGGACGCTAACGTCGGCGCCGGCGCTAATGGGACCCTTTGGATCTGAACTGATTTACTTGGGGACGGAAGAAGACATGTGTCATCAGCACAATCAGCTGTTCTGTCTAACCCCCCCCACACCCCAACCCAACCAGGGCCGTGTTAACACAGGGGCCCCACCACCACAAGGGCCCCATGCTAATCTGAGTATGTCAACCCTTTAATGCCCTTTGTATCATATTTGACACAAACATCAAAGGCCTATAGTTACGTCACCTGTTGATCATTTAAGGTCTTTTCTGTATGTTTCAAGTCATTTAAAATATTTTCTTTATTTTGTACTTGAATATTTCTATTATTTTTGTATAGATTTGTTTAATTTTGTACTAGAATTTATCAGTCATTTTATGTTGATTTTATTATTTTGAACAGGATTTTTTTTTTTTTTTAACTTTTTTTTTTTTATTTTGTACTAAAATCTTTCAATCATTTCTTTTTTATTTTTTACTAAAATTTTTCAATCATTTTACAGATTTTTTAAAATAGCTTTTACTAAAATGTTTCAATTTTTTTTTTTTTTTTTACTTTTTTTTATTTTGTACTAGAATCTCTGTCATTTTATGTAGATTTTATTATTTTGTACTGTAATTTTAAAATAAGTTTACAGATTAATTTTATTTTGTACCACAATTCTTCAATCTTTTTTTTTTGCAGATTTTTTTTAAATTTTGTACTAAAATCTTTCAATTTTTTTTATTTTGCACTAACATTTTTCAGAGATTTTTACAATTTTTTAAAAATAGCTTTTACAAAAAATTTTCAAATTTTATTATTTTTTTTAGTTTCTTTTTTAAAATTTTGCACTAGAATCTCTCAGTTGTTTTATGTAGATTTTATTCTTTTGTACTGTAATTTTAAAATAAGTTCACAGATTAATTTTATTTTGTACCACAATTCTTCAATCTTTTTTTTTTTTTACAGATTTTTTTTTATTTTGTACTAAAATTTTTCAAGCGATTTTTACAAGTTATTTATTTATTTATTTATTATTATTATTATTATTATTATTATTATTAGTATTAGTATTAGTATTAGTATTATTATTATTATTGTTGTTTTGTTTTGTTGGTTTTTTTTTTTTTTTTTTACAGAATTTTTAATTTTTTTTCTGTTTTACAAATCTTTTTTTTTTTTTTTTTGAGTTTGCACTAGAATTTTTGTACCAGATCATTTGAAATCTGTATTCCTGAATGTTGAAATGTCACTCAGAGTGTTTATGTGCATGATGGTGATGTTCTTTTTTTTTTTTTTTTTTTTTTAAGATTTATCATTATTATTATTATTATTATTATTATTATTATTATTATTATTATTATTATTATTATTGCTATTGTTGTTATTATTGTATACCAGAATTTCCCAATTTTTAAAAAAATAAATTTTACAATTTTGTACCGGAATTCAACAAAATAATTTTACAGATTTTTAAAAATTTTGTACAAACATCTTTCAGTCTTTCTTTTTTTACTAGACCATTTTAAATCTGTATTCCTGAATCTTGAAATCTCACTCCGTGTTCATGTGTGTGATGCCGTTCTTTTTCTCGACTGAAACCCATATAATTCGTCTTCGTACCCAGTGGGTTTACAGGGTTTGAACTGGTTTCCACTTATGTTCATGGTAAGGCATTAGTGACTCCAGATTTTTTCAGATCAACTTATTTGTCAATAAAGTCGAGTCGACTTGTCGTATGATGACGTCATCACATTGACAGCGGAGGAATACCACAGACACAGAAGTTCAATAATGAACGACTGGTACGAATGTTCACTGGAACATGAACAATGTACAGGAAAGAGCAGAAGAAAAAACTAAGACACAAGCATCAACAGTCCTTCTCAGACATTTAACTAAACTAAACATAGACTAACACCTGGAATTTTCTTTTAAATCTAAGTGAACAACATAAAGTGGGAAAAAGTTAAGACAGCGGCAGAAAAGACACAGCATGTTAAAGAAAAGAAATAAATGAACAGAATCATCCAAACCCACGTCTGTCCACAGTGGTCTTCAGTATCGGTGGTGCTTCCATGGTTCAGGACATTATTTAGACCAGAGTTTAAATAGATCACAGTCACTTTAGTTCCTACTCTGAGTCGTCTTCTTCCTTCAGTCTTGACTTCGCGCTAGTGATGCACAGGTGTTTGTTTGTTTGTTTTTTTTACGTGCTTTGTGGAATATTTTGACCCACCCCGCAAACAAAGTCACATGTTTTTTGGACCTGCACCAACCCGACCCGGGTCCGCTGATCCCCACATCACTACCGCCCACTGCGCTCCATGTTGTGATGTATAAAGATGAAAGTATGGACATGCGCTGATGACGGCTCGCACACTGTCGGGTGATGGAAGAGAGAGAGAGAATGACACACGACCGGTCGACTCCTCACAGACGTCGACGCCTAAACAAACCGACTTTTCAGTTAATGTCCTCATTCATGGACAGTGTCGTCCTGCAGACCACTGACTTCCATCCAATAAGACTTCCTGTTGGTAGCTGTGGGAGGGGCCCCAGTCCACTGCTTTACCCGGGGGCCCATAATGCTGTTAATACGGCCCTGAAACAACCCCCTCCTTTAAGATGGAAATGAAACAAATACGACTGAGTTTATTTGGACTGTGGTTCATGAGCTCTGACATGAAGATTCACACAAAGACCAAGAGTCTAGAGAGTGAGAACCCCCCCGCCCCCCGAAATATTAGTATTCAGTCGACTGCCGCCGTCTCCCATTTGTGTGTGCATGTGCAATCTATGCAGTTGGAGACAGTGAGTTATTTGCTCTTTGTTTTGTGGGGATTAAGGTGGTATTTGTGCTGATCCATGGACGGACGGATGTGTGCAGACAGGGTCAGCCGCCCTGTGAGGAGGAGGAGGAGGAGGAGGAGGAGAGGGATGAAGCACAAACATGAATCTGAGGGTTAGTGACAGGTCCAAACATGGACGATGGGGGGGGGGTAGTGGCAGGTCCAAATGTGGACAGGAGTCTGCTGTGGTTAGAAGGAACTCTGGGGGGGGGGGGGGGGAGAGAATCCACAATTGGAAAACACAAAAAATATTACTCCTTATTACATTATTCATGTACAAATAAAAAAAAACCTTCTTTTGATTGTACACATGTCAAATATATATATGTGTATGTGTGTGTGTGTGTGTGTGTGTGTGTGTGTCAAATATTTGACTATAGCTTTAATATATTCCAATTTTAATTTTCTATACCTAATATTTGGAACCAATATTCACTTTTAAAGTCTTTGAAAAGGTTCGTTAAGCATCTTTGTGTTATTTATGCAACAAATTATATACATTTTTCAAATCGAATTTTATATTTTTTGTATTTTTTGTCCTTTTGTGTTGATATAGTCGGTTAAAGTGAAAAAATAATAGACAGATGAGATAGATGAAGTTGTGCTGAAAAAAAAAAGAGATACCAAACATGGGTATAGGAAACATTTCTTTATATAGTATATAAAGGCAAAATCAGAAGTGCTCAAAAACAGACAAAATAGGCGCAGACCCCAAAAGGTTAAAGGTCAAATCAAAGCCGATGCTACACTGACACATTACCGCCCTCTAGTGGCCAACACTCAGGCTTATGGCTCTGCTCTCCAAACACCAGTAAACATCTGTTATCGTCCAGTCAGCCGACGTGACATCATCATCCACTGACCCCATGTGACTTACTGATGGTGAGAAACCGCCGTCATTGTGTTTTTTTCCTTTAATTTGTCACCAATAATTAGGAACTGGAATAATAAACGAACTGTGAGAAACATTCAACTACGATGAAAACGAGTGTGTTCGTGTCACTTCAAGAACAATTTTTTTACTTTTAAGGAGCGAACACGGGGGGGTGGGGGGGTGGATACTCATTCTCCTCTTGTTTTGTTTTTTTTTTTTTTTTTTTTTACTCATTCTCCTCATTTTTTCTTTTATTTTTTTACTCATTCTCCTCATTTTTTCTTTTATTTTTTTACTCATTCTCCTCATTTTTTCTTTTATTTTTTTACTCATTCTCCTCTGGTTTTTGTTTTTTTACTCATTCTCTTCTTGTTTTTGTTTTTTTGACTCATTCTCTTCTTGTTTTTGTTTTTGTTTTTACTCATTATCCTCTTTTTTTTTTTTTTTTACTCATTCTCCTCTTCTTTCCACAGTACTGTGCTCATACATGGTGTATACTTCAGTTCATTCTTTTGTGTATTTCTCTACCACAGTACTGTGGCAAATGATGGAAGAAATCACTAATTACTGATAGTATACAGTACAGAATAGGAATTATTGTTGTAAATGCTCTATATGTTGTTTTATGGTGTTCTTTGCTTTGGAGGGTGGAGAAGGTGGGCGGAGCTACATTAGATAGATGCAGTAGTGTGTCATGTGACTTCAGTTCTGTGTCAGTTCAGTGCTGTAGTCTGAATTCTGCACTCTGAACGCTGTCCCAGTGGCTGATTTATATCAATGTCAGATTTACCTACCTACTTCAAAAGTTTGAGACAAATGAACTGACTAAATAAGTAAATAAATAAATAAATAAATAAAAAATGTGAAAACCTTGTTGAACTGATTGAATACGTCACACTTTGTTTATGTATCAATGACTACATGGAAAGGCCTAAAAACTGAAGGTTTTATTTTAAAAAAAAAAACAACAACAAAATATTACTGACAGAATATAGAGTGAAAAAAAAAAAAATACGGTAAAAAAACAAACCTAAGGTGGTCTTTAACAGTAATGCAATAATACATAAATACTGTTTTAATGTAAATGCAAACATAGAACACTTTGAAGTTATGGAACAATGGGACAATATAAATATATAAACTAGATAAAAACAAATAAAAACGCAGCAATAATGAGAAATATTGACGTAGAGAGTGAATTTACACCACGACGAAATGAACAACAACGCAGCCCAATATCAAAGGGCTGATATTTTCCCACCGTCACATTCTACATATTTCCGTATCACACAGCAGTTCTTTCCTTTAGGTCGGTAAATATCCAACGCACGTAATAGAGTACGACACAGAAACCTTGGAATACAGAGAAGAACGAGCGCTTAAATTCAATCAGAGCAAAGTGACATTCATGCACTTTACACTGCAAAAAAAACAAACAACTTCCTTTCATTTTACTCTCATTTTTGTTCAGTTTATTCATTACTTTGCCGGTTTTTGTTCATTGTGTTGCTTATTTGATCCTTTTTACTGTGTTTTAGTATATTTTTGCTTATTTTTTCCCCCCACATTATTTTTTTGTAGGTTTTTTTTTTTTTGAGTAATTTTTGTTCATTTTTATTTGTTAACATAAATAAACCCAGTGTGTCCATCCACACTGGGATTATATACACACTAAATCTAAAAAAAATTGTCTTTTAAAATAAATACTCCATTTTCAGATCAGTTTATTTAAGTCAGGTTTGTTTTTTTTTACAGTGTACGACTGACGTGAACTCCAGTTTCTGCATCTGGACTCAAACCAATCACACAGAAAATGAAGTGGTGTGTTCATGGTCACACAAAGGTCTACCTGAGGATCAACCCTTCTGCACAAAAATACAAATAAATAAATATATATGTTTTTGAAAGAGCAGCTGAGCTCAACGCGAACATGTATGAAGAGCTGCTCCGTAACCCTGCGATCTTCACCGCAGAAGGTTAAAGCAGCTGCAAGGTCACAACTGCTTCAGAAAGAGTGGGTTTTGTTTGTGAAATCACATGTTCTGATGCACATGTCCTTTAGAACCAGGAAGAAAATACACATGGGTTTATTTAGGAGAGTTAACCCTTTAAACCCTACGCCTAACATGGTCCACATGGACTGATTTTCTTATTTTGACTATAAAAATGTTAGAAAATACACTGTGAGTCCATTCACCCATTTTTTCAGAGCACTTTTTTTTTTTTTTTTTTTTTTTTTTACAATTTATTGCAGGTTATAATTCTGCTAAAACTGCTTCTTCTCCATCTAACCCAATAAAACCAAAACCTTCTAAATCAGAAATCTCTCCGTATATGGTACAATTCTCTTGTTCTTCCATATCTGAGCTATTGTGCAGCAATATGGGGTAACAACTATAAATCAAATATTAATTCTATATTCTTACTTCAAAAAAAGCCAATTTGACTTGTCAATCAAGCACAGTACCTAGCTCCAACAAATCCCCTATTTATCAAATGAAATGCTTTAAAACTACACGATCTGGTTGACCTCAATACTCTTATTATAATGTCTAAAGCCCATGAACATATGCTCCCCTACAGTCTACAGGAGATGTTTGAGCCCAGGCTAAGGAATTAGAATTTAAGGGGAACTGAAATCTACAAGAAAATGAAGTGTAGAACAAACATCAAAAGCCAGTGTATCTCTGTTAGAGGGATACATCTGTGGAATAATCTGGAGGAAAACTTAAATATGTCTTCTTCAATCTGTGCATTTAAAAGGATGTATAAATCCACTATAATAACAAAATATAGAACATTAGAAGTACGCATTAAATAAGATATTATAGTTAATTGGTTGTCATGATAGTAAGATACTATCATATTTTTTGATCATTGTATTTGGAGTAAATATTTGGGGTGGATATGTATATTATACTGAAAACAGTTAATTATTGCAAATCTGATTGTGTATGAGGTGACTAAAAAAAGTGTATATGAATGGTTTTTATGGATGTTTTGTGTTATTGTAAAAAATATACAGAGGAAAATGTGTGTTAACAAAGCAAAGGAGGCGGATCTGGTTTGATTATTAGTTTGTAAAAAGGGGGTGGAGTCAATAAGTTATACTTTTTCCCACTCCTTTTCGAGCGCAAAAAAAAATTGTATTATTTATTTGTTTTGACCATGTTGTATGATTCTTTATCTGATGATTCTATGTGCTTGAAATAAACTACTACTACTACTACTAAACCTATAAAGCGTAATGTCTAAATTACATGAAATAACATTAATCACATAAGATGAAAATATTGTAAAAAAATAAAATAAAATAAAATTTGAAAAATTGAAAAAACACAAGTTACACAAGATAAAAAATGATGTGACACAAGGTTTTACATCCATTTAAACTGAACATGTACAGGGTGTGTCAGCGCTGACACGTCAGGTTGAGAACCAGGTCTATTCTATCAGTGCATTTGGGAATTTTTGCTATTGAGCAAATGGTTGAATTTCTATAAATATTTAACCCTTAAAGACCCAGTACTACTGTTGTGGTACATCCCAAATTAATTTTTCTCCATTTCTAACTTTTCTTAAGTGATTTATCACCATTCATTATAGTATTATTTTTTTGTATTTTGTGTTTTGTTTTGTTTTGTTTTAGTGAAAATCATGTATTTTCCTATATTTAATTCACTGATCATGTAGATATTCATTAAAGCTCAGATTAAAGTTGAGGTTTACTGTATTATAAACAGAAAAACTGATTAAAAAATGTCTTTTTCAGTCCAGTCTGTCATTAACTGAACACAAACCCAGTGTGTCCATCCACTGTCACTGATCCAACTCCATGGGTTTAACTGGGGAATCAATGCGGTAGAAGATGACGGTGTTTCCACGGTAACTACGGAGCCTCTGAACGTCCAAATGGGTCACCAATTTTGTACATTTTTTTATTCATTTAACATGTCGTGTTCTGATGCACATGTCCTTTAGTACGAGGAAGAAACGGGTAAAATACACATGGGTTTATTTAGGAGAGTTAACCCTTTAAACCCTACGCCTGAAATGGTCCACATGGACTGTTTTTCTTATTTTGACTATAAAAATGTTAGAAAATACACTGTGAGTCCATTTGCCCATTTTTCCAGAGCACTTTTTTTTCTCTTTTTTTTGTACAATTTATTGCAGGTCATAATTCTGCTAAAACTGCTTCTTCTCCATCTAACCCAGTGTTTTTCAACCTTGGAGTCTGGACCCCAAGTGGGGTCGCCTGGAATTCAAATGGGGTCGCCTGAAATTCTAGTAATTGATAAAAATAAAATAAAAACTTACTAATAAAAAAATATATGGTGAGTTGACAGAGACAGTCACAATCTCTAAAAGACATGACAAACTGAAGCTGAAACTGCAGCGCTGTGGTTCTGTTTATCTGTCAAATGTTCACTGTGGTCAGTTTCAGATGCTGCAGCTCTTTCATAATTCACAGTTTGAGTTCTTGTTTGTTCAGTATTAACTGTCAGCCTTTGGACTGACTGTACAAAACTCTCCCTTTGTGCAGTAGTCTACACCTGGCTTTTCTGCCTCCGTCCACAATAATATACATTATATAGACTAAATGTCGTGTAAAGTTATCGTTTATTTGCAACATGGTATAGCAAACGATTACACGATCAAAAACAAATAATTTTTTGCAAAAATTTTTAAAAGTCTCAGTTTTGAATGTCTGGGGTCGCCAGAAATTAGGGACGTTAAAATGGGTCACGAGACAAAAAAGGCTGGGAAGCACTGATCTAACCCAATAAAACCTATAAAGCATAACGTCTAAATTACATGAAATAACATTAATCACACAAGATGAAAATATTGTAAAACAAACAAATAAAAAAACAGAATAAACATAAGTGACACAAGACAAAAATTATGTGACACAAGGTTTTACATCTATTTAAACTGTACATGTACAGGGTGTGTCAGCACTGACACGTCAGGTTTTAAAGAGTTCGTATTTGTTGGAAAAACTGCGACAATTCTGGAATAATTCTGCTTGATAAAGGTTCAAGCCCCCCACCCCCAAAGGAGGAAGAAAGAAAAAAAAATCAGCATATATAGAAGAAAAAAATAAATGCCAGGAGCAGATGTGAGGTTTCATGTTGACAACCTGATGCACACTTGAATTTTCAAACTACGCACAAAAATGTGTTTGTTCATTTTGGTTTTATTTGGTTTTGCTCTTTTTGCAGTTTCATTTACTCATACTTGATTTTTTTTTTTTTTTTTTTTCTGAGGCAGAATATTATTAAAACTGCACTTATTTTTCTTAAGAAATTTCAGGTTCACATTTTTAAGGAAACTTTGCAAATGTTTATGGAAATTTTTAAGGAAACTAATTTTTTAATGGAAATTTTGTAAATATTTATGGAAATTTTTAAGGAAACTACATTTTTATAGAAACTGTAAAGGTTTAAGGACATTTTTTAAAGAAACAACATTTTTAATGAAACTGTAAATGTTTAAGGAGATTTTTAAGGAAACACAAATTTCAAGGAACCAGTAAATTTTTAAGAAAACCAAATGTTCAAGGAAACTTTGTAAATATTTGAGGAAATCTTTAAGGTAACAAAATTTGTACGGAAACCTTGTAAATATTTATGGAAATTTTTAAGGTAACCAAATTTTTATGGAAACTTTCTAAATGTTTAAGGAATTTTTTAAGGAAACAAAATTTTAATGGAAAGTTTGTAAATGTTTAAGGACATTTTTAAGGGAACTAAATTTTTATGGAAACTTTGTAAATATCTATGTACATTTTTAAGGAAACAATTTTTTTGGAAACTTTGTAAATGTTTAAGGGAATTTTTTATAGAGACAGAATTTTTATGGAAACTTTGTAAATGTTTAAGGAACCAATATTTTTGGGGGGAAATTTTGTACATTTTTAAGGATTTTTTTTAAGGAAACAAAACTTTATGGAAACTTTCTCAATGTAAACACTTTTATGATACACTTGTACTTTTTCTACTGTTATTATTTGACTGTTCTGGTCCGTTGCAGATCCTATTGGACTGAATGTGGAACCTGAACCAAAATGAGTTTGACAGTCCTGCTCTAAGACAAATGTTTAACTTCCTTTTTCTTTCTTTCTTTTTTTTTTTTTTTTTACACCTCTTCCACACCACTCCTCTCACTCCATCTGATTTCCTTCCTCTCTGTACCCCTTTCTAATGTGTGAACTTATCTCTCAGGTGTTTGTCTTTACTTTCTTCCTCCTGTTTCATCTGCTTCATCCATGCATTTACTGCATGATTCAGCCTTTAACACATCTCACAAAGGACCAGACAAACTTATATGTACACTGCAAAAAAAAAAAAAAAAAGGGTGTCTAAAAACAAGAGAAAAACACTAAATCTGAGGAACAAGTGAAATATCTTTCCATGCAGCAAGAGAGATTAACTGGATTAACTGGCCCAAGTAATCAATAAAATGAACAAAATAAACTGGAAAAAAAAAAAAAAAAAAAAATAGACAATTTTTTTGCAGTGTAGTTCCCCTGGAAACACTGTCATCTTCTACAACATTGATTCACCAGTCAAACCCATGGAGTTGGATCAGTGACAGTGGATGGACACACTGGGATTATGTTCAGTTAATGAGAGATTTTGTTGAAAAAGTCACATTTTCTTCATTACCTCCACCAGGAGGTACTGGGATCACTTTGCTTTGTGTGTTTGTTTGTTTGTAAGCAACTTTACGGGAAAACTATTCCAACAATCTACCCACAGATAGGCCTAGGCCCTGGGACCAACCCATTAAATTTTGGGCCAAGTAGGCCAACGTTCAAGGTCACAGCAAGGTCACAACATCTGAAATGTTCCTGTCTGTCATCACTGACAAATTTTCCAAAATTCATCAAAAATTCAAAACGACTCCGATTAGCCTCCAATTTGATCCACTGTACCTTAGAACAGTATCTTGTATCTGGCACAAAATTGTGCACATCCACTGTGGAATGTGGACTCTGTGGACGTTTACATTTAACACTGAAAATCCCATTTACCACACATTTAAAATTAGAACTCAACAAATATTGATGTGAAATGAATATAATTTGACAAACACATGACTGGTACCAAGCTTCAACTTTTTCTGCTGCATGGAACAACCTGGAAACTGTTGAATTTAAACAGAAACAGTCACACTGTTCGGGGTGCTGGGCGGAGGTTTACGTTCTTTGAACACTTGTTTTCTCTGTTTCTGATTTTATGAAAATTAACTTCAGTCTGAGTTTTTATGAACATCTACATGATCAGTGAATTAAATATGAGAAAATACTTGATATTTATTGAAGAAACACTGAAAACAGAGGATAATATTATAATAAATGGTGAAAAATCACATAAGAAAGAAAAAAAAATCATTTGTTAAGGGCCATAAAAGTCACTCTGGGTCTGTAAGGGTTAACAGATCCGATCTGGAGACATTAAATCATAAAATAAAAAATAAAAATTTAAAATAATCTGAACAAGATTAAGTCTCAATAAGTAAATAAATCTAAAAAAAAAAAAAAAAAAAAAGATCTTTCAAGATAAATATTCCAAATTCAGGTCCGTTCATCTCTGTCAGACGTTCATTTTTTACAGTGTTCTCTGGGCTTCACCAGTGACAAATAACTGGAACCGCTGCCAAAAATAAACACCATTTCTCAGGCAGTCAATTATACAGCTGAGATGCCTTTATATTATTCATAACCTTCCATACAGCCACTAATTAACATCTGAAACATATCATTTGTCATTTAAACAACAACCCCAGTGACACGTCGGGTTAATAGTCGTCTGTATTATTATCCATTTGCACAAAGTCCCCGGAGAGCTAACCCCCCCCCCCCCCCCCCCCCGCCGACTACGACGGAAAATCATCCAAATCCAATTTTTAACGCACAATAGGCTTATTTGATTTTCCATGTTGCATATTAATAAAAAAAAAAAAAAAAAAGTTAGTTAATTTATTAATTCCTCTATAATTTGTCAACGTCTCGGGGCAAATGAATGAGCCTGGATCTGCTGAGGATGACAGGAAGGCTTTCCACAGACACATGGCGTGGAGACGCAGAAGAGACGCCATTCATGTGTGATCAGTGGACACAGAAGGGTCTAAACAAACACAACAACAACAACAAACACAACAACAAACACAACAACAAACACAAAAACACATGTCCACCTTAAGCTTATTATCACACAAACTGGAATCTAGTTTTACAACGACTGAACGGAACTCATCCTCCTGTTTTTAAGTCAGTGTGTGGTCTGGAGAACCGATCTGTTATAGAACCGATCTGTTATAGAACCGATCTGTTATAGAACCGATCTGTTAACCCGTTGAACCCTTAGTTTTTTAGTGTATTTTTATATGTTTGGATATTTTATCAAATATGTTTGTGTTTTTTAGTGTATTTTTGCATGTGTTTTGGATATTTTATCAAATATTTTGCGTTTTTTAGTGTATTTTAGAGGAGTTTAGCATGTATTTTGTATATTTTATCACATATTTGTGTTAATGTATTTTTTGCGTGATTGTAGTGTATTTCAGAGTGTTTTGAATATTTTATCACATTATTTTGTGTTTTTTTAGTGTATTTTTTAATATGTTTTGGATATTTTATCACATTTTTTTGTGTTTTTTAAGTGTATTTTTGAACATGTTTTGGATATTTTATCACATATTTTTGTGTTTTTTAGTGTACTTTTGCATATGTTTTGGATATTTTATCACATATTTTTGTTTTTTAGTGTATTTTTGCAAATGTTTTGGATATTTTATCATTTTTTTGTGGTTTTTAGTGTGTTTTTGCATATGTTTTGGATATTTTATCACATTTTTTTGTGTTTTTTAGGTGTATTTTTGAACATGTTTTGGATATTTTATCACATATTTTTGTGTTTTTTAGTGTACTTTTGCATGTTTTGGATATTTTATCACATTTCTTTTTTTTTTTAGTGTATTTTTGCAAATGTTTTGGATATTTTATCATTTTTTTGTGGTTTTTAGTGTGTTTTTGCATATGTTTTGGATATTTTATCACATATTTTAGTGTTTTTTAGTGTATTTTAGTGGAGATTAGCATATATTTGGGATATTTTATTGCATATTTGTGTTACTGTATTTTTTTTTTTGTGGATTGTAGTGTATTTCAGAACGTTTTGTATATTTTATCTCATTTTTTTGTTCCTTGGTGTATTTGTGTGGATTTTGTGTGAAATTTGAGTGCACAAAAACCCCTGAAACGGAACAGTCGACCCACATACAGTATTAGACACACTCTGCACGAAGGAGTTTTCATTTCACCGAAGCACTTGCACATTCAAACACCACATTAACACCAAACATACGTTAGTCTGGGATTCTGCCAGCGCTTCAGCTAATGCGTCGCCCAACTTGGACAAACATTAGAGCTGCACAATAGATCAGCTGAGCATCATCATCGCAATGTACATGTGCGCAACAGTCACATCGCAGGTCCTGCAGTGAAGAAAGTAAATGAACTCAATGTGTTCTCATCTAAGTTCAACCTGGGTACCTGACACACACACATATGCACACACACACACACACACACACAGCCATCCACCAATCACAAGCATTCTTCGTCAGTTTGCAGCAGCAGACCACGCCCCCTGTACATGGAGTGAGTCACTGGGAACAACATTGAAAAATGAACAACGAACAAGAGAAAATCACCGAAAAATGAAGACTTGGTGCCAAAAATAAAGCAGCGTCAGTTATCTGGAATTATTTCAGCTACAGAAGGATGAAACTGAAACATGTGTTCTGCGTCGACATGAGAGGAAACGCAACTAATGAGTTCAACCATTTACGTCGGCACCACACAGCTGTTCTATCCTCCAGAGGAGTTTTTCATATCGCAATATATATCGCAGGGTTAAAATAAACACAATGTCAGGTTTTTTTTTTTTCAATATCATGCAGCCCTAACAAACTCGTTAAGTGCATATTTATTCTCTTTAATGAGTTTGTTTGTTCATGAAAAATGAAACACGATTAGTATGATTAAAATGAATGATATTTAATCGTGATTAATCAAAATTAATCCACAGCAACCCTGTGATTAATCGGATTAAACCTTTAGTACTAATATACAGTATGCAAAACTGCATAAAACAGGTAAAAATGTCTTGAGGACGTGGATGGCGTTTCCATGGTAACTATGGAGCCTATGAACAACATTCATATATATATATATATATATATATATATATATATATATATATATATATATATATATATATATATATATATATATACTGTAAAAATCTAAATCTTACCAAGTGTATTTTTCTCATTTTTAGTCCAAATATCTCATCACACTTAAAATCAGACAGAATCACCTAAAGAGGAACTTTTCAGTGAGATAGAAGAACTGATTTATGGACAATAGATGTGGAAAATGTGAGTTCAAGAAATCTGACCAAGAACATTTTTACTTGTTCCATTGGCACGTTTTTAAAATTTTTTTTTTTTTTTTTTTTTGCTTAATTCAAGATTTTATTTATTTATTTTTTTCCCCCTGAATTTAAGATTTTTTTTTTTTTTTTTTGCTTAATTTGTGTTTTTTTTTCCTTAATTCAAGCAAGAAAATCTGCCAGTGGAACAAGTGAAAATTATCTTGGTAAGATTCTGATTTTTTTCCAGTGTAAATAAACCATAGATAAAACAAATCTTTCTATGAAGACTTGAAACAAGTAAATTCTGCTTAAAATATGAATTTTGTCATCTATAATCCTTAGGTAATATTTTCTTATTTCAATTAAACTTCATAAGTGCAGTTTTCTTACTGCACTAGCAGATCATTTTACTTGAAATACAACATTTTAACCCAATAATCACTTGAGTTCTCTTGTTTTTTCGTACAGGCCTTTTTTTTTTACAGTGTACTGAATGTCCACATGGGTCATATCTGATGACCGTGAAAAGATGACATTTATTTACATGTATTTATGGGTTTAATGGATCAGACGTTATTAAATTCTGAAGCCTTTGCACAGTTTTACTTTTTCTTTAATACTGTGATATTTTTATTTTATTTTTCTTATATAGTCCCTTTTGCACCAAGTGTTTTGCTGCTAAATTGAACTGAGCTGCAAAACTATTCTATTCTATTCTATTCTATTCTATTCTATTCTATTCTATTCTATTCTATTCTATGCTGTCCAGTTTATATTGGTCGGTGGTTTTGGTCACCAGTGGCTGTTTGGGTCTTTTTAGGTTAAAACAGTTGAATAAACCTGTGTTCAGACTATTATTATTATTATTTTATTAGCGTTTGAATGTTTGCTGAAGAGCCAGAACTTCGGTCCGATCCCCTTGAACACAAAACCCACAAGGTCATCCTTGAAGAGACGCTGACACAAAAGGAACGCATCAAACAGACACTTGAACATTTCCACTGCTCTTAGGTGCTGTTTTTTTTTTTTTTTTTTTTTTTGGGATCTTGCTCATTTCCTCGGTCCTGTGATGATGATGAGTGAGCGACTGGAGCCCAGGGGCTTCCACACAGAAGGATGTTTTCAACGTTTCCTCATGTGAATCCAGAGCTGATTTCTCATTAAAGGCTGCTTTTTAACAAATCTGGAAGCGAACATGAAAGAGGAGGGAGGCTGATCTAAATTTTGATTGTAAGGTTATGTAATCAAATGTGAGCATTCGTTCATTAAGGCGACGAAAAACAGCTGATGTGCAAACGTCTGGTGTTTGAGGTCAGTGGACGTCCACCGAGACTGGAAACACACCACGGTTTAGATGGATGGATGGATGGATGGATGGATGGATGGATGGATGGATGGATGGATGGATAGATAGATAGATAGATAGATAGATAGATAGATAGATAGATAGATAGATAGATAGATAGATAGATAGAGAGAGAGAGAGAGAGAGAGAGAGAGAGAGAGAGAGAGAGAGAGAGAGAGAGAGAGAGAGAGAGAGAGAGAGAGAGAAAGGGGGGGGGGAGATATATAATAAAAGATGATCAAAATGGGCAAGAAAGTGATCAAAAAGAATATAATGATAAACAAAATTAATACAATATTGACAAAATAATGGAAAAATATCAGATTGTTAGATAATTAAAAGAATGCGGAAAAAAAATCACAAATATAAGCAACAAAATGAGTTAAGGACAAAAAATGGAGCAAAAGTTATGAAAAATGAACAAAATTAAACCAAATCTGAACAAGAAAGATGAAGAAAAATAAATAAATAAGTAGCAGATAGATGGAGAGAGAGAGTGAGAAATCATAAAAGACGATAAAAATGGGCAAGAAAGTGAACAAAAAGACACAACAATAAACAAAATTAATAAAAACTGACAAAATAATGGAAAAAATGTCAGGTTAATAGATAGATAATTAAATGAATGCAGAAAAAAATCCCAAATATAAGCAACAAAATGAAATGAGACAAAAAAAAAGCAGAAAAAGCTATGAAAAATGAACAAAATTAAACCAAATCAATCAAATGTAAACAATATAGGGAAGAAAAATTAAGAAAAATAAACAAATAAGTAGCAGAGAGAGAGAGAGAGAGAGAGAGAGACAGAGAGACAGAGAGAGAGAAATAATAAAAGCTGATCAAAATAGGCAAGAAAGTGAACAAAAAGACACAACAATAAACAAAATTAATTAAAAAAATTGACAAAATAATGGGAAAAAATGTCAGATTGATGGACAGATGATTAAAGAATGCAGAAAAAATCACATATTTTAGCAACAAAATGAGTTAAGGACAAAAAATGGAGCAAAAGTTATGAAAAATGAACAAAATTAAACCAAATCTGAAGTAGAAAGATGAAGAAAAATAAATAAATTAGTAGATAGATAGATAGATAGATAGATAGATAGATAGATAGATAGATAGATAGATAGATAGATAGATAGATAGATAGATAGATAGATAGATAGATAGATAGATGAGCAGTGTTAATGGAGTAAAGTTATGCAAATATCGCAATTTAGCCCAAAAATATTGCATTGACACTCAGACTAAGGCTATAAATCACATGTAAAGTCTGAATGTAACCGTCAGTTCAGATCAGATTAAACTTTTTCCTCCATCCTTCTGGTTTCTGTTGCTTTTGTTCATTCAAACCCATTACACCTCCCATCTTTTCCATCTGTTTTCAGTTCAAACCACTTTTCTAAAGCAGAACAAATGCCTTAAAAGTCAGATTTATGTGTAATGTTCAGAATAAGAATACATTATTCAGTTTATGTGTTTGTAGATAATTGTAAGGCGACAATTGTTTTTTTATTATTATTATTTTTAATTTATTTCATTTAGTTATTTTAGTCCAAGTGGATGAATCTGGACTTAAATTCCTCCTCGTGCAGCCTTTAGTCATATATGTGTGTGTGTGTGTGTGTGTGTGTGTGTGTGTGTGTGGGGGGGGGGGGGGGGGTACGTATCGGTATTTGAAGTTATTCCATAAACAGGATCAATTATGGAACTAAAGTAAAAATACTGAGGTGCACATTGGAGTACACACCGGTGACGGACAGGTTGGCGGCCGCGCGCGCACCGCTCCGTTCCGCACGAGCGTCCGCTGGGAATTATAGTGAGAGTAGCCGGCCGAGCCGAGCCGAGCCGGGTCAAAAGGGAGTGAGGTATTTGAGGGAGAATGAACGAAGAGGTAGATATATAAAATATATATATATATATATATATATATATATATATATATATATATATATATATATATATATATAAATAAAAAGAAACCTCCGGAAAGGCACGAGCGTAAACCCGCGCGCATGGGGAACGCATCTGTCCGTCCACGCGCATTCAAATGGACTCACGCGACTTTGAAAGTTTTTTGCTGCAAAAATTGAGCCCGTGACGCAGGACCCCAGAAGGTGATCCCCCCCCCCCCCCCCCCCAGGAGAGAAGTTCCAACCCACTCCCACTGTGTTTTTTTTTTTTTTTTTCTTACCAAACAAGCGGTGCCGTTCAGCAGCAGCAGGATGAAGCCGCGGTTGGGACGCATCATTCCGGCGCGTAAAAGCCACAGCTCCGCAACAATAAGAAAAAAAGAGAAATTAAAAAAAAAAAAAAAAAACTCCCTCAGACAGGCTTTGCTCTTCCTCCGGTACCGGATCCCTCTGGGCTGAGGCTCGGTCCCATGTCCAGAACCAGACTGAACACCCCCCCTCCTCTTCCTCCTCTTCCTCCTCTTCTATCTGTTTTATCTTCTTCTTTTTTCCACTAATCCAATCGGTTGGAGTCAAATGAGCAGTGGTCGCACAAATCCATGAATGTTGCGCAGGCTCATCCCGTCCATCTGTGTGTGATCCGGCTCAGAGTGGACCGGGTGGACCGGGTCTGAACTGTGTTTGGTTCATATGTGGTCACGGCAGATCCACCATGGGGGGACGGAGCCGCATCCTCCTGCACAAACTGAGCGAATGCTGAGTCTGAGAACAGCAACACACGGTTTAAGTGTTCCCTCTGTCTGTCTCACACACTCTCTCTCTCTCTCTCTCTCTCTCTCTCTCTCCCCACTCCTCTCTCTCCTCCCCCATTTCTCTCTCTTTTTCAACCTCTTTCTCTCATCTCATTAACTCAGCTCATCCTGTAAAAAAAACAAATAGAAAAACAATTAAAATAAATAACCAGTAGCTACACAACAATAAACATCTGCTCCACTCATAACCCCCCCCATGCCCCCCCCCTCTTTTCAATCCCATACCAATATTTCTAAAATGAGTTTATTTAACTCACTAATACTACGTTCACACAGCAGGTCTGAACGCACTATTTAGGTTTTTTTTGGGAAATCTGATTTTTTTTTAGCATTTGTCTTGGTTCATATTCCACATTAAATGCGACTTCTATCAGTTTTGAGTCTGAACTAAATGTGACCCTGAAGTGACCCACATGCACTGAAGAGGTCCTGAAGTGACCCACATGCACTGAAGAGGTCCTGATGGAATATGTGTTTTTACGGAAGGAAATATGGAGGGACACAGAATTGTGACGTTTGTCGCATTTCAATGATGTAAAGGTTAAATAAATGCGACCTGGCCGTTCAGATGCAGTCAAATTGGAAAATATCAGATCCGTATCAAATTTAGGACCACATATGAAAGTGGTCTGGGTCAGATTAGTGCTGTTCAAACTGTCTTTAACAGATCGGATACAAGTCACATATGGACAAAAAAATTGGAAAAGTCGGATTTGGGCCACATTTGGCAGGTCTTAATGCACAATTCAGATTTTTTTTGTTGAAATCCGATTTTTTTGGGGTTGGTTCATATTCCACATTAAATGCAACTTCTGTCAGTTTTGAGTCTGAACTGAATGTGGCCCTGAAGTGACCCACATGCACTAAAGAGGTCCTGAAGTGATCCACATGCACTAAAGAGGTCCTGAAGTGACCCACATGCACTAAAGAGGTCCTGATGGAATATGTGACCACGCAGACACACACTGTTTACAGAGGGAAATATGGAGGGACATATGAAAGTGGTCCGGGTCAGATTTAGGACCACATATGAAAGTGTTCTGGGTCAGATTTAGGACCACATATTAAAGTGGTCCGGGTCAGATTAAGGACCACATATTAAAGTGGTCCGGCTCAGATTTAGGACCTCATATGAAAGTGGTCCGGGTCAGATTTAGGACCACATATGAAAGTGGTCCGGGTCAGATTTAGGACCACATATGAAAGTGGTACGGGTCAGATTTAGGACCACATATGAAAGTTGTCCGGGTCAGATTTAGGACCACATATGAAAGTGTTCCGGGTCAGATTTAGGACCACATATTAAAGTGGTCCGGCTCAGATTTAGGACCTCATATGAAAGTGGTCCGGGTCAGATTTAGGACCACATATGAAAGTTGTCCGGGTCAGATTTAGGACCACATATGAAAGTGTTCTGGGTCAGATTTAGGACCACATATTAAAATGGTCTGGCTCAGATTTAGGACCTCATATGAAAGTGGTCCGGGTCAGATTTAGGACCACATATGAAACTGGCAGAGGTGGGTAATCCCAGCTCCATAGAGTACAAGTCCTGCCATGTATTTGTTCCAACCACTCACTGAACCAGCCCAGTTTGATGAACACAACTCCTCTTCCAGGTAGATGAAGGGATAATGAATGGAATCACCTGTGTCAGTGAACAGGTGGAACCAATTCATGGCAGGATTTTTACTCTATGGAGCTGGGATTACCCACCTCTGGAAAGTGGTCCGGGTCAGATTTAGGACCACATATGAAAGTGGTCTGGGTCAGATTTAGGACCACATATGAAAGTGGTCTGGGTCAGATTAGTGCTGTTCAGACTGTCTTTAACAGATCAGATACCAGTCACATATGGGTAAAAAAAGTCGGATTCGGGCCACATGTACCTGCAGTGTGAACGGAGCCTCAGACTGTGTGACCCAAAAATCAAATTCAGCTTTTAAACATAGAAACTCCAGGGCGCTGGTACCAACTGTGGCCCCCCTGAAAGGTAAATGTTGTGGACCCTTTATAAAATTCAGTATGTTGTCGATTGGTCAAAGCGGGGGTGGGGGGGGTGGGGGGTACGTATGTGGTCATGTGGTCCGTACATAGAGTCACTTACGCTGGCGTGAAAATGAAACTGAAACTTAACAAACTTTCAACTCCAGACTTCTATTCCTCTATTATTCAACGGATCTTACACGACATTTTCAGCTTCTATCCTGTATCCACTGGACCCCCTCCACTGCTCTATGGACCCCCCCAACAAATGCTGGGCCCCATGAATTTGTCACGCCCCCCCCATTGGCACCCCAGTAGAAACAACAATCATTAATTACAGTTTTCTCTTCTTTCTATCGGAGCCAGACGTCTGGTTTCCGAACACTTAAACTGTGTATGATGTGGTTTTTGTCGTTATTTGATGAGAAACTCCACATTTTTCTTCATCGTTTTGGACGGACATTGCTGAATTTTGAAAGAATCTGATGAAATAAACCTTTTTTTTCAGCTCAAAGCCAATGATAAAAACTTATTCAGCAGTGTTAGCAGAGTCAACTTACGCAGATATCACAATTTGGCCTAAAATACGACAGATCGGACACAAGTCACATATGGGAACAAAAATCAGATTTTCCTCCAGTCTGAACACAGTCTAATCCACTCATAACTCTGCTGATGTGTTTCATCACCAGCTCTGTGGTTAAATATAGTCTTCACCGTGGGGGGGTGAGAATGGACCACTGGGGGAGGACTGATTCCACATGTTTCCACATCACGACTGCAAAAAGCAGATGTTGAGTTCAGGTGAGGCTTGCACCCACGGGAGTTTTCATTAAGTCTAAACTATGGAGTAAGAGTGGTGTCAAAATATTCATGTGCATAAAACAGATATGAGTGCATATTAGTCTGTAGTTGAGCAAAAAATAAATAGTTTAAAAAAATAAATATAGTTAAAAAATAAATATAGCTGAACAAAAAATGAATATAGTTAAAAAAAAAAAAGTTGAACAAAAAATGAATATAGTTAAAAAAAAAAAAGTTGAACAAAAAATGAATATAGTTAAAAAAAAAAAAAAAGTTGTCCAAAAAAATAAATACAGTTGTGCAAAAAATAAATATAATTGAGAAAAAATATATAGTTGTGCAAAAAATAAACATAGTTGTGCAAAAAATAAAAATAGTTGTGCAAAAAATAAATATAGTTGAACAAAAAATATAGTTGTTCAAAAAATAGAAATAATTGAGCAAAAAAATAAATATAGTTGTGCAAAAAATAAACATAGTTGTGAAAAAAAAAACATAGTTGTGCAAAAAATACAGTTGTGCAAAAAAAAAAAAACATAGTTGAGCAAAAAATAAATATAGTTGTTCAAAAAATAAAATAATTGAGCAAAACATAAATATAGTTGCGCAAAAAATAAACATAGTTGTGTAAAAAATAAATATAGCTGAGCAAAAAATAAATAGTACTTTTTATTTTTTGTGCATAAAAGTAAAAGTGCGATTTCAACAATATCCTGCCTCAGTGTAATATTTACACATGTACATCAGAACGTACAGATCACAGTGGATCTAAAAATGTAAAAAAAATAAAATAAATAATAATAATAATAATAATAATAACAGGCAGAATATAGTTAAAATTGCAGCTAATTTTCTTTAAGACATTTCAGGTTGTTCATATTTACTCAAGTTATTCACATTTTTTGTGAAAGAACAGTGTGTAAATGTAGAAAAGTTCATATAATTTCACATTTTTACACTAAAACAAAGCTAAAAATTTGGAGTTGTCATTATTTATAAGTTATTTTGTTGTTATTTTACTGGTCGGACCCACCTCAGGTTGGTCCACGACTGTTAATTATCAATCAATCAGTTTTATTACAAACAGTTAAAATCGACAGTTCATTTACATAATACATTTTGTAACAGGACCCCCCCCCCCCAAAAAAAAAAAAAACATCTCAGATTATAAATGGGGGTCCTTAAATATGCGATAAAAGACAGAATATGTTTAATTTAATTTTTGCGTCTTCATCCCCCCTGGGCCTGGACCGGACCCTGTTACAGTCCACTTTTGGTCCACGGGCCGTATGTTGGACCCCTGCTGAGGCCTCAGAGGGGTGGGATTAATACAGAGCATGGGCGGTACCACACAGCTGATTAGAACGGTAACACACAGCTGATTAGAACGGTACCACACAGCTGATTAGGGCAGTACCACACAGTTGATTAGGGCGGTCCCACACAGCTGATTAGGGCGGTATCACATGGCTGATTAGGGCGGTACCGCACATCTGATTAGGGCAGTACCACACAGCTGATTAGGGCGGTACCGCACAGCTGATTAGGGCGGTACCGCACATCTGATTAGGGCAGTACCACACAGCTGATTAGGGCAGTACCACACGGCTGATTAGGGTGGTACCACACGGCTGATTAGGGCGGTCCCACACAGCTGATTAGGGCGGTATCACATGGCTGATTAGGGCGGTACCGCACATCTGATTAGGGCAGTACCACACAGCTGATTAGGGTGGTACCGCACAGCTGATTAGGGCGGTACCGCACATCTGATTAGGGCAGTACCACACAGCTGATTAGGGCGGTACCGCACAGCTGATTAGGGCGGTACCGCACATCTGATAAGGGCAGTACCACACGGCTGATTAGGGTGGTACCACACGGCTGATTAGGGTGGTACCACACGGCTGATTAGGGTGGTACCACACGGCTGATTAGGGGCAGGTTAATGCAGTGAATGCAGGCTTGGACTGGGTGTCCCTGGGCTCCAGCGGCTCTGGTTCTGCTCTGGTTCTGCTCAATTAGACTCCGAGATGAGATTCCCTGGAACGTCCACCTTGGACTTCTGGAAAAACACATACACTTCATGTCCTGTGGATTTACGGAACACCAGGCGCTCATTATGGATTACAACTGTAAAACATGGTTCAGCCTCTGGATCTGGAAAATAGGTTTGTTTAGTCTTGTCGATGGTTCTGACTCTGAGGTGTTAAAGTCATGTTAGTTCTGGTTCCACATTCAGCCCAGAATTATCTGAAATGGGTCGAACCAGTGAAATAATAACGGTGAAAAAAAGGTAAATTATATTAGGAAAACATTTACGATTACAGAGTTTCCTTAAAATTTTGTTTCATCAAACATTTCCATAAAAGACGCTCCTGGTAAAATGTCCAAATAAAAGAAGATACAAAAGCAAAGGTGTCAGAAAAATGGGCAATGATGACTGGGAGTACAGCTGGTGTCGGCTGCTGCCTTATCGGTACAGACAGCTGCCTGTCAGCCAGCTGAGCCCATAAGAAAAATAAGAAAAAAAAAAAAAAAAGAAGAATTTCCGTAAATATTTACAAAGTTTCCAGAAAAAATGTGTTTCCTTAAAATTTTCCTTAAACAATTAAAAAGTTTCTTTAAAATTTACTTTAATTAACAATGTCCATAAACATTTACAAAGTTTCCATAAAAAATTTTGTTTCCTTAAACATTTCCTAAGTTTCCATAAAAAATTAGTTTCCTTAAACATTTACAGTTTTTTTGAAATTTTTTTTCATTGAGAATTTCCATAAACATTTACAAAGTTTCCATAAGAAATGTTTCTTTAAAGATGACCTTAAATATTTACAGTTTCCTTAAAAAATTTGTGTCCTCAAAAATTTCTTTAAACATTTACAAAGTTTCCATAATAACACTGATCCCCTTTAAATTTCTTTAAACATGTACAGTTTCCTTAAAAAAAAAAAAAAAAAACCTTAAAAATTTTCTTAAACACTTACAGTTTCCATAAACATTTCATCTTAAAAATGCATTTAAACATTTACAAAGTTTCCATAAAAAATGGTTTTTCCTTAAAACTTTCCTTAAACATTTACATTTCCATTAAAAAAATAGTTTCCTTAAAAATTTCCTTAAAAATTTACAGTTTCCTTAAAAATCTTGTTTCATTAAAAATGTCCATTAACATTTACAAAGTTCCCTTAAATAACTGTTTCCTTAAATATTACCTTAAATATTTGCAAAGTTTCCTTAAATTTTTTTCTCTAAAAGTTTCTATAAACATTTATAGTTTCCTATAAAATTGTGTTTCCTTTAAAATTTCCTTAAACATTTCTGGTATTTCCTTAAAAAATGTTTCCTGAACAAAAACCTTAAACATTTACAAAGTTTCCATAAAAAATTGTTTCCTTAAAAATTTCCGTAAACATTTACAGTTTCCTAAAAAATGTGAACAACCTGAAATTTCTTAAGAAAAATCTGTGTAATTTTACCAATATTCTGTCTCAGTTTATCATTTCCACACGTTCATTATATCGTACAGATACACACTAAATCTGACCCGGACCACTTTCATATGTGGTCCTAAATCTGACCCGGACCACTTCCATATGCGGTCCTAAATCTGACCCGGACCACTTCCATATGTGGTCCTAAATCTGACCCGGACCACTTCCATATGTGGTCCTAAATCTGACCCGGACCACTTCCATATGTGGTCCTAAATCTGACCCGGACCACTTCCATATGTGGTCCTAAATCTGACCCAGACCACTTCCATATGTGGTCCTAAATCCAATACAGATCTGATATTTTCCAGTGTGACTTCAGTCTGAACGGTCAGGTCGCATTTATCCGACCTTTTACGTCATTAGCCCCTTTCCCACAGCCCTTCTGTTCTAAGAATATCCCACCTTCATTCTGTTACGATGTCTACACTGTAAAAATCTAAATCTTCCCAAGTATATTTGTCTCATTTCTAGTCCAAATATCTGATCACACTTAAAATCAGACAGAATCACTTACAGAGGAACTTTACAGTGAGATAGAAGGACTGATTTATAGACAATAGATCTGGAAAATCTGAGTTCAACAAATCTGACCAAGATAATTTTCACTTGTTCCACTGGCAGATTTTTTTTTTATTTTTTTTCGTAATTCTAGATTCTTTTGTTTTTTGCTTAATTCAAAATTTTTAATGCATTTTTTTTTTAGACAATAGATCTGGGAAATCTTATTTCAAGAAATCTTACTGAGATAATTTTCTCTTGTTCCATTGACAGATTTTTTTAAATTTTTATTTTAATTTTTATTTATCTTTTGCTTAAATCTTTTTTTTTTTTTCTTAATTCTAGATTTTTTTTTTATTTTTTATTTTTTTATTTTTTTTTTTGTAGCTTAATTCAAGATTTTTTAATGCATATTTTTAGACAATAGGTCTGGGAAATCTTATTTCAAGAAATCTTACCAAGATAATTTTCACTTGTTCCATTGGCAGATTTTTTGGCTTAATTCAAGATTTTTTTTTTTTTGCTTAATTCAAGGTGTCACTTCTTCCGTCGTCATTAACCCTTTATGAATGAACTCCTCCCCCTGGTGGATTATCTGTGTATTGCATTTATCTAATTGTATACATCAGGTTTTTCACGACAAAAATATCCCACTGATCACGTAGAGGGCTTCAAAACTCATGGATCAAATATGACACATTTGGTGTTAAAGGGTTAATGTGTAACATGAATGAGTGCACAAAAAAATCGGATTTCACCCAAAAAATCCGACCTGTGCGTTTAGTGGTGTTGTGTGAACGGAGCCCACGTGGACCTGTTCATGGTGCATGTGCTGGATCTGCTGCAGCCGGTGTTCCAGGGTTAATTGATCCGAGTTCAGGGGTTAATTGGGCGGACAGGCTTCGCGCTGGGGGATCCGACCCCTGAAGGTGCGAGGCCAGATCTTTAGGGGTGGGGGGGTGGAGCGGGGGGGTCGGCCCGTCAATCCACTGTGACCGAGACATCATCAAAGAAAGAAAGCAGGAGAGTCCGGGAGTCTCCGCCCCCTCCTCAGATCCATGATGATGAAAGATGGGAAAGAGCTCATCGACTTAGGAGGCTGCTTGATGCCCCCCCACCCTTTTTTCTTTTTTTATTAGATTATTTCTGACGCTAAACGTGTCTCTGTATAATTGGAGCTGGCCTCTTCAGGTGCCAAGGGTCTGAGTGGAGCCCCCCCACCCCCCCCACCCCCCCATCTGAAGGAACAGCAGCCGCAATAAAAGGCCTTTCAAATGGAGCCGGTTCATTCATACACACATTGCGACTCCTGCACATAATTATAGGGCTATAACTCAGTGTGTATACTCTCAGGGGAGCAGCCAGACAAACACCAGCTATTTTTTACCCATTGGAGAAAAAAAAAAACACACAAAAACACACACACACACACACAGACAAAAAAAAAAAAAAACAGTCTGAACGCACAGATACCCATCATCCCACACCCGGGATCGACTTATCTTTATGTTGTTTCATAGACAAGTCACATCAGCGTGACAAATAGGAATGCATGTTTTGTATATTTGCTTTTTTATTCTGCCCTTCTGCCAAACTCACACAATTGTGCTCAATCATTGCTTTGCTCGACACGTAATCCTGTTTCACCGAATAATTCAGTTTGAATGAAGGAGAATGAAGGAGCTGCAGGCGACAGACAGCCTGCTGGCAGAACCAGACCTGGAGGGGCCGTGCACAGGCCTGGGGGGCCCTCTGGTGGACACTGAGGGGGGGACACACAGCCTGGTGACAACAACCAGACCTGGAGCAGCCAGGGCCCCATACACAGGCCTGGGGGGCCCTCTGGTGGACACTGGGGGGAGTGCAGGGGGTTTCTGTAGAAAATGACTGGATAATCCATCTAGAGCAGGGGTGTCCAATCCTGGTCCTCAAGGGCCAGTATCCTGCATGTTTTAGATGTTTCCCTCTTCCAGCACACCTGACGGTCGTTAGCAGGCTTCTGTAGAGTTGGAGGATAGGCTCATCATTTGAATCAGGTGTGTTGGAAGAGGGATCCATCTAAAACATGCAGGATACTGGCCCTCGAGGACCAGGATTGGACACCCCTGATCTAGAGCTCTACGCTGTCAACATGGAGCACTGGTGGTCCCTAGAACCTCCAAAAGTAGGATGGGGGCCAGAGCCTTCAGCTATCAAGCTCCACGACTGTGGAACCACCTCCTGCCTCGGTCCGGAAGGCAGACACCCTCTGTATGTTTAAGAGTGGGTTCAAAACGTTCCTTTTGATGACTCTTATAGTTAGGGCAGCTCAGGCTGATCTGAGTTCTGCTGCTGTAGGCTTAGACTGACGGACACTCATCTGGATACACTGAGCTCTGCTCTGATACGCCTCCTCTATGACCTCCTCTCTGCTCCTCCTCCTCTATGACCTCCTCTCTGCTCCTCTTTCTCCCTGACCTTTTCTCTCCTAATTTTCTCTTCTATTTATGCCCAGGTGAATACATGTTACTGACTTGGCTTCTTCCCTGATGTGAGTCTGGATTTTTTTCCTACTTTGTTGTACTATGAAGCTTCATTTGTCTGTTTAAGAGACCAGTGGAGAACGTTAAGACCATTAGTTTTAATTTGGATACATATTGTCACACGGCCATGGCTCAGATGGTAGAGCGGGTCATCCAATAACTGAAGGGTTGGCGGTTCGAATCCCGCTCTGTCCATGTGCTGTTGTGTCCTTGGGTAAGACACTTCACCCTCCTTGCCTCCAGTGCTGCTACTCACACCGGTGTATGAAAGTGTGTGAATGTTCGGTGGTGGTGGGAGGGGCCGTAGGCGCAGACTGGCAGCCACGCTTCCATCAGTCTGCCCCAGGACAGCTGTGGATACAGATGTAGTTTACCACCACCAAAGGGAGAGTGTGAGAGTGAATGAATAATGGATCCACTGTGTGTGCTTTGAGTATGCATTCATAGAAAAACGCAATATAAATCTAATCCATTATCATTATTATTATTATTCCCTGGAGTCGCTGTGCTTTATCGCCTCACAGGTTTTCCCTGGATCATCACAGGTTTTCCCTGGATCATCACAGGTTTTCCCTGGATCCTCTCTGGACCTGCTGCTGTGGTCCTGCCTCTCTCCTCCTTCATCATCATCACTCCCTTATCCATACAGTTCTGATAGTGTTTATTCTACAGTTCCATACATGTTCTAGTTCAGTTTTCTGTGCATCAACTGCATCCATGTCTCTCCCCCTACCTCCCCCCTTCTCCCCCTCTCCTCCAGTCTCTCTGTCTCTATCACTCTCTCTTTTCTCCTCCTTTCCTCTCTCTCTTTAACCCCACCTGGTCCTGTCAGACGTCCGTCCTCCTCAGTCTGCTTCTGCTCCAGGTTGAAACCTGTTAAAGGTCCTTTTTCCGTCCTCTGTCTCCTCTCACTAGTCTTTACTTCTGGAGGATTCTGTTGGTTTCTGTAAATTGGCTTCAGTCTGGTTTAGACCAACTCTATATGTAAAGTGTCATAAGATAACTTTTGAAATGATTTGACGCAATATAAATAAAATTTGACTGATTGACTGATAATGGGTTAGTATCAGTGTGTAGTTCAGTATGGATTAGGGTTGGGAATCTTTTAGTTGTAAGGCTGATATGATACAGCATCTCCGATCCAGTATATTAAAGACACATGTATGGTATCCCACGATGTGATGCGATACGATTCACACCCAAATCACAATGCAGAGCAATTAAGCACATTCTGATTAAACACATTCATTCTGGTAAAAAAAACAAAAAATCTGCAGTGCAGTTCAGTGAGCTGGATTATTTATGTATCGGATAAGACCATGAAGTTTTACAAAGTGTCTTCAGTTCAGTTTCAGAACACGTGCCCCACATTCAGTCAGCTGAAAAAGTTCAGACTTTGTTTCCAGTCGTTTCTCTGCATGTTTCTAACACTGAACTTCTGCTCCATCACTGAATCCATTTGTAATCTAATGTATTTGTAATGAAAGTAAAACAGAAAAAGGTTCCTTCACTTTAACAGACACCTGTGCAAGGTATTCTGGGATGCGCTGTTAGATCTGTGTGACACTGTTTAAGGAAGTATCTGTGGTATGTACTGCAGTATTCAGTACAGCTAGTATAGTAGAAGTACACACTCATAAACCACATGTGTTCTCCTCCTTCTGTGTCTGTCACATTCACATACACACACTACAGGACTCATCTGCACATGCTCAGTCCATCCATGAGCTCAGACTGTTAGTGTACCGAGGACACATCCACGAATCCACAGCACACGTTAACGTGGGTCTGAAGGAAAGAAAAACTTTACCCAAATAAATAGTAACTCTTTTAAATGCAAGTAAAAATATATTGTATTGCACGGATCAAATTTAATCGATACAAACATTCAATAACTGATGCATCGCAATGTCACTCCGAACTGGCTAAAGACGTTCATTTTGTCTTCTGTTTATGCAAATATAGTTTTTTCTTTTGTTCAGACAAGGAATAGTTTTTAGTTTTTAGATGTTACCTGCTTGACAGTTTCGACTGTGACTCCAGTCTTCTGGCTCGACGGGCTCTGATTGGTCCGTCGAGCCGACCAGCTGATAAATGACACGTCAGCAACACATATTTATTTATCACTCCGAACTTTTCCTTCACTCACAGCTTCTGTACGGCTGCACTGGGATCCAGCACATGTGTGGATGCGATCAGATAATCTTCCCATCCCTAATATGAATGTTTGTATGAACAGGAGGAACAGTCTGAGGTCACCAGAAGAACCAGAGACACCAGGAAAAAAAAAGAAGAAAACTGAGCTTTA